>NC_062282.1:142795724-142969499 GCF_902655055.1 Lutra lutra | reverse complement strand
TTGTTTTCACCAGTCTGAGCATCTTACGGGCTTAAACAGCCGTGACTTTAAGGAAATCCTCTTCATATGCCTGCCTGTTCTGCGTTTCTAATAAAGGCTTCTTAAGGGCTACAAGTAATTCTCTTAGGATGTTTGTGAAAGAGCTTGCGGAAATTTCTAGTTTTGCCTCTTACTTTGAAAACCATGGGTAATACTTAGGAGTAAACACCTTTCTCGATAAGGGGGAAAAAGAAAAGAAGGAAATTAAAGGAAACAACTCTTAATAAAGGGAGTTGTTTTCAAATCTTGAGAGAAATAAGTAAGAAACTGTTTTTCAGGGGCTCCCAAAGGTAAGAGGCCTTGCTGTGGCATTTCCCGATAAGGCTTGGTGGCCCGGAAATCGTCCCTAGGCTCCGATTGTCGTGGCAGGTCATAAACCAATGGCCCAGGGAGACTCACATCTTCTTCCCAGTAGGCTACTGATGTGTTTTTAGCTTGAATGGAAGAAAACACTGCAGTTTCTCTGCATGGGATCAGCATCCCTGAGAATATTTAATATTTTCACTTTAATAACTTTAGTAACTTTAGTCTTGATTTACAACTTATCCAATGACAGCCATCTATTTTGTCAGGGTTTTTGGTGACAGTGGAAGACAGCTCTTTTCCCCTCAGTGAAATCTCTCATACCTTCACCTTTTCCGGTCATGAGTGTACCGTTGCAAAAAGTGTCCATTCTTCCTTGGTTTCAATCTTAGATGGAAGACAAAAATACCCCCCCCCCCCATTTTGGACAATAAATGCATCAAAAGCCTAGAAAATTCCAATCAAGTGCTCTCATCATGGCTATCAGTTATTTCACCTTTCCCATAGAATGGTGATGATATGCTTTCTTCTATGAAAAAGAGTCATTTTCTTTTATAATAGTACTAATGAACTCCTGGTTGGATTTTAATTATGAAGAAATGGTTTCCTTAGGATACTTGGAGTGACATTATCTTAAAAACATCTTTACTTGAATATGCCAGTGTTCTGGTAACCCTCAGATAAAAGAAATTTAAAATGCTATTATTTCAAAAAATGCTATTACTGTTGTTGAGCAGATAAAATGGAAAGTGTAAAGGGGACACTTGTAATTTTATGAGGTACAAAGAGCCATTTTCAAGGACTGTAAACCCCTAGAGGAAGATGATTGTGGGTTTATATGCATGTCTATTTCAAAAGAACCCCAGAATTAGATGAAATGAACAAACACAATTAGAATTTTTTTAAAGTTTGGGGAAATAGAATGCAGAATTAAGGAAGGTACAGGGACATTATCAAACACATTTAGTTTAAATTATCCTGTAGTTGTAATGGTATCCTCAGGCCATCCTTCACTGATCATTTGCAAATGATGTTAGTATTTCCAATGAGATTTTTTTGGGGAAAAATTTGATCATTGTTCCAAATATTTTCACATTTATTTTGAGTCTTTGGTGTTCCTTTAAAAAATCCTCATGATGATATCTTATATATGACTATCTCTTTCTCACAAAGGTTTTACTACAAATAAAAAACTTTAAATTAACTTTAAATTAATTATTAACACAAAATATCGAAGTAGAGCCCTTTGATTTTAGCTTGATGTTTCAAAAGGAGAGTAGCCTGCTTTAACCAGCCTGCGTTTTGATAGTGACTTGTTTTCAAATTCAGTGCTTTGCTATAAGTTGATATATTGAAGGGTTTGAACTTACAAAATGTTTGTCCTTCAGGAAGCAAATAGAAATTTAGAAATATCACAGTTATCTTGAAATAAGGACACTGTTTCACTTGCAATAGTAGAGTCTGAATTATAGGTTCTTCAGACATAATGATAGATAAATAACAAGATCTTTCCAATGAAATTTTCCAGTGTGTGTTTTGGAAGGAAGATTTATGGTTTACATTTCCTTGCACAGCTTTATTCTTTGAGATGTTTCCCTCAAATGAATTATAGGATTTCAGAGTTTTCAAGAATAAACTTACAAAAGTAAACAGACTGCCATTTGATGAACTACAGAGGGACGGGATATCACTTCCTTGGATATATAGCTGGGTTTACTCCTCACTAGCCCATCTGCCTCCAAAATCCACATGGTTTTCATCTGTCCCCGTATGTTCATAATCATACAAATGTCATAATCACATGAAGTACAAGAAACATTGCCCACCTTCTCCCAGGCATGCCCAATCTCATGAAGAGAACAGATACATCCACAGCACTAGTGATTACTGTATTCATTTTCCATTGCTGCCCTAGCACATACAAACTCAGTGGCTTCAAACACAAAGGTATTATAACTCCTATACTCAGAAATCTGAAGTGGGTTTCATTGGTCTAAAGTCAAGAAGTCAACAGGGCTGTGTTCCTTTGTGGAAGCTCCAGAGACAAATTCCTAGGTCCTTCCCAAGTTTTAGAGGTGGCCTACATTCCTTGGTTCATGACCCTTTCATCGTCCAAGCCAGCAATGGCTGGGTAAGTCTCTCACATAGTACAACTTTGACCCTGACTCTTCTCTTTTCTTCTCTTCTTTTTTATTTAGTGGGGTCACATGATTACATTGGGCCCACCTGGGTAATCTAGAATGATTTCCCATCTCAAGGGGGTTGATGAGCAATTTCTATTTCAGCTGCCATCTTAATTCCCCCTTTTCCATGTAACCTGACCTATTCATAGATGCCTGTGATCAGGATGTCAATATTTTGGAGGGCCATTATCCAGCCTACCACAACAACAATTATTTTACTTACTTGCTGACCTGTTTTTCACTGTTTGCTCTCACTGGGATGTCTGTTTCTTGCGAGTGCTCCCATTCTGATTGAATGAAGACTGAGTACGTGCGTGGAAAAAGAAAATATCTAGTGTGCTGTTTGTTAGGGTTTCGGGTACACAATGAATACTGCTCCTCTTACTTGTGTTAGGAACCATGTGAGATATATGCAAAGGTCCAGTGTAAAGATATCAGTAGGTTATGTTTATTACTAATCAAAGCTAGAGTGGAGGTCTGGACCTGTGGTCCCATAGATTTATCTCTTTGGGATTGAAAAGACTCAGCTCCCAAGTCTGAAGCAGATAGGACAAAGGCCTGCTTCTGTTTCGGGTGCAGATTCTGTAGTGCTCAGGACCCAGTGCATAAGAATACCTGCTCTGAGGAGTACCTTCGAAGAGGAGGGAGCTGACCTGAGTGTGATCATTCTCTCTTCCAAATTCACCTGAAGACCATTCAAGTTTCTTTGCTTATGGAAAAATGAGGGACTTGTAGACTGAGGTCAGGGGTGTCATTCCATGGAGTCCCTCTTGTGGCTGAAGTGAGAGAAAATTTGCTAAATTGTCAACCTTCATTCAAACACATGTACATTCCACTGTTGCTTCTTTTCTTTTTTTCTTTTTTTTTTTAAGATTTTATTTATTTGAGAGAGAGAGCACAGAAGCAGAATTCCTACTGAGCAGGGAGCCTGACAAAGAGCTCAATCCCAGGACCCTGGGATCATGACCTGAGCCAAAGGCAGATGCCCAATTGACTGAGCTACCCAGGCACTCTTTTTCCTTTCTTTTCTTTTACCTTAATGATGAGCTTTTGACTCTATGTCAGTGTTCCATGGTTTAGTCCTCGTTGGGCTATTACCAGGCTCTTGAAAATACCTTCTTCTTTTTTTTAAAATATTTTATTTATTTGAGAGAGAGATAGAGCACAAGGAAGAAAGAGAGAGAAATCCAAGCCAACTCCACAGTGAGCTCAAAGCTGGATGGTGGGCTTGATCTCATGACACTGAGATCATGACTTGAACTGAAATCAAGAGTCAGACACAAAATTGACTGAGCCACTCAGCTTCCCTCTTAAAATACATTCTTTAACCTCATTACATAAATGTACCTACAACCTATACATACTCCATACATTACAACTTGGCTTTCATGAGCTAGAGAAAGAATGTCCTGACCCATCTAGATATGCTTTCAGATATATAATTATCCTTTTATAACATAAACAAGAAATATTAAATATAAAAAAACCTCAGCATTAATTTCATAATCTTTGTAGCTCTCCATTTAAAAAAAGTATAAGAGCAATATGGTGTAATAAAATAATATGATATAATGATGTAATATAGTCCTGGAATCAGGATGTGGACATCTTTGTGGAGATAATCTTCTGCCTTCCATAGTTACAACTATTTTACTTATCTGCTTCCTTGTTTTTATCTGTTCCTCCCACCTCAGTATCAACTGAGTGATATAAGTGGGAAATGGGAATTCAGAATCTTAAATCTTTGAATTTCTGAACTTAAAACCCATATAGTTACACCATTGATATTATAGATGGAAAATCAGAATCCAGAGGACATTCAGTGGTTTACTCACATTGCCACAGCCCTACAGTGAGTCAGAGCCTGTTGCTGGGCTTTCTATTTAGTAGTTTTTTTTTTTTTTTCCTCTTAACCGTATTAATGGTGCATCCCCTTTCTTTTTTCCTTCCCTCCCTCCCTCCCTCCCTCTCTCCCTCCCTCCTTCTCCTTCCCTCCCTTTCTTCCTCTCTTTCTTTCTTTCTTTTCTTCATGTGATATAATTTGGAGATAAATAATTGAATTCCTAAGATATGGATAATATGAAAATTGTAACATTTCAGTATGTAATACTAGAAGATGTAGGAATATATTTAGAGTGATATAAAAGCACTTGAACATACCTTGACTTTAACAACTAGGCTTTTTCTAAGCAGTTGTCCTATACAAAAGCCCAGATTCCATGCAAAAACTGTCTTTGGGCCAAAAATTTGATACATTTTCAAGATCCATGAATCTTCCTCGTGCCCCAAGGATTTGGTTCACATATATTATGATTAGAACACAATTATAAAGAGTAATTTTCTGACTTAATGTCTTGCTTTTTCAGGCAATCAGCTTTTTTCTTTGTGCTAAATATGTCTAATATATATTAAATCCCAATATTCAATCCACTAAAAAATTGGCCCAAGAAATAAATGGTATGTGTCATTATTATACTTGATGATGAATATTGAACAACTTGTTAGAATTTTTATTAAAGTCAACACAGA
This sequence comes from Lutra lutra, assembly GCF_902655055.1. NCBI lineage: Eukaryota > Metazoa > Chordata > Mammalia > Carnivora > Mustelidae > Lutra > Lutra lutra. The sequence continues at coordinate 142,964,445 of NC_062282.1, read as the reverse complement.
AGTACAGACTGTAAAATATGTAATTGAAACTGATTTAGTCTCTGAGAAAGGAAATGGTATGATAAAAATATTTATTTTTTGCCTGAATTGACTTAGGCTGTGGGGTATAGGAATTATATTGGTTTGCTGTGTCTAACATTCTGAAAGCTACAGTCTTGTTAAACTTTTGAATTCCACATGCCCTGCCTTTAAAAGAAATTATAGGACTTATTATAAGTACACAAAGCTCTGAGGAAGAGCCCTTAGAAGCTGCTTTGGTTTCAATATTTCATATTTATGTCCTTTGTGACTCACTGAAAAATACAGAAACCTCCACATGCATGTAACTCCATTTATGACATAACTGGGTAATAAGTAAACTATAAATGAATGTTTCTCAAATGCATTCATAAGTGAAAATTAAATGAATATATTCATATTTATGATAATATTGCATAGAATATTTAATATGATTACTATTGAGGAATGTTGTATATTCATAAACCCTTTATAGACATGTTCTGCAATTTCGTTTCTGAGCGAATACCAGGTCATTCCATGCTATCATATTCTTCTTATCACATTAAAAATATACCAAAGCAAAAAAAAAAAAAAAACCAAAAACTGAGAACAGTGGTGGTGTATGAAAATCAAAGTGAATCAAACATCTTGGTTTTCTCGTTACGATTCTTTGCTTGTCACCATTCCAGAAAATGCACTATTTTTTGAAATTGACTCCTGTTGCCCCTTCCAATCCATTTTCAGTTGAAAAGTAAATAGGATAACAAGGAAGTGTTTCTCAAGTGCTGCTTGATTGACACAGGACTTCTTTCTCTCTGGAGAGCAGAGCCCACTGCCATCTTGCTCCCCTCTAGCCACAGTACACCATGAGAACTTCCTGCATGGTGTTCCAAACATTGAACTGACTCTAGGTCTTAGCAGTGGCAATCAGTCAGCTTCCATAACCTTTGTTCTGCATCTCTACCACAAATCAAAAAGAAAGAGCACGAGAACCTAGTAAAAATCAAATCTGGGAAAAAGAAAAAAAAAACAAAAACGCAAATCTGGAAGTATTCCAACATGAAGAAATGTCCATCACAAATGGAAACACTTAGAAGCCATCATGTTCTCTCACATCCTTGCAACATTTGTTCAGATATTTCTTGGGCCCCTTGTTCCATCCAGCTCCTCAAATCCCTCCCCTTCCCTAGCTTTGCCATGGGCAGGAGTTTGTCTTCCCATCTGTGCGACCAGTCTTCTCAGGCATCATCATCATCGACTTCCTTTTGATGATTGAATCTAAGTGAATTCCACCATTTTTGCTTTTAACTTTTATTATTTTTCTCTTTATTTCCATCGGTAAAACAACAACAACCTGGTTTTCACTGTCTACTCCATAAACCGCCGTCAGTTACCTGAAGACCATGAACACTTCCTCTTACCATTTGTATGTTTTTCCTCCTTCCTTCCGCAACTGCAGCACCAACAATAACCTCTTGATGACAAAATTCCTTCTCATGGTCCCTTGAATCATCAATGGCTGAGCATGATTTGTGGGAGGATATAAGGCTTGATACTTGATTGTTGGATGAATAAGGACAATACACAAGTCAGTTAATGAGTCAAGATTCCTGAGAAAGTTCTCTATTATCAGGCAATGTGATAAGAGCTGAAGGTGAGGAAGATGAATGTGGTTCATGTCCTCAGCAAATTTACAGTCTACCAGCAATTTCTGTGCCATATCACTCGTTTGACAATTATTCTGATAGTAAAGTGTTTTATTATAATGCAGTAATGAATACCTTACTAAAAATGGTTTTTCTGCACCAATAATTTTGAATAGCTTTCCTGTCATAGAATCAGTGGGTCAAAATGTATGAACACCTGAAGTTTTAATTATTTGTTAGCTCCTTCCCTTTTCATGTAAAATAAGAGAGTTATAACTATTGACAGATTCTTGTTTATACTTTTAGCCGGAGGAAAATGTTTTCTTGAGGGGAATAGTGTAGTTTTGTATATTTTATTTCTGGTCAAATCATTCTTCCTTTTTTTTTTCTGGTTATTTTTGATCATTTATTTTGAGAACTTCTGAGGGAACTCATGGGTTCTGAGGGAACCTGACAAAAATAATGATTTGATTAATAAACTCATGTGGGACAGATGGATTTGCATAGAAATCAGAAAGCTGTTTCTTACACCTGTGTATTTTCAATTTTCTACATAGCCTCTGGCTGCAAACAAAATTTCAATGCTGTCTGTGACATAAACAGGCTTTTTCTGCTTGGTAATAATCTGGAAAGATGATGACATTTGACAGGAAAAGAACCTGAAATGAACAGTATGCCGTACTTCCTTTGTGAAGAAGTTGGTGTAATATCCTTCCTTACCTGGTGCTCTCCGTGACTCTGGGCTCTTTATTTGAAAAATGAACCACACTATTAAGAATCAAGAGAGTATTCATTAAATTTGAATGTCAGGGAGGGAACTTTATAGGCAACTTTTAATGTTTTATCCTTTCATATCTAAATCAAGATGGAAATGGTAAGTTAGATTTCTTTTTATATTTAACTTGTACCTTACATTCAGTACTGCAAATATGAAGCAGCAGGAATTGAATATTCTGCTTTTTTCCTTCTTTAATCTAGAAATTTGTTGTTAGTTAGACAAAAGATAAATGCCCTGTGGATTCAACCCATCATCTTTTTTTTTTTTTTAAAGATTTTTTTTTATTTATTTGTCAGAGAGAGAGGGAGAGAGAGCAAGCACAGGCAGACAGAATGGCAGGCAGAGGCAGAGGGAGAAGCAGGCTCCCCACCAAGCAAGGAGCCTGACGTGGGACTCGATCCCAGGACGCTGGGATCACGACCCGAGCCGAAGGCAGCCGCTTAACCAACCGAGCCACCCAGGCGTCCCTCAACCCATCATCTTTGTAATACATTAGACTTGCTAGAACCTTGAACACTGGAAGTTGATACTGCCATTGCTATTTCAGAAATCCTATAAAGTGGTTGTCTATGCATTATATTTTTGTAAATTTTTCACCTTCTTCACTGAAACCAGAGTTAATTATTCATTTAGGATATTTGAGGACTTGCTCAGTAAAGTGGAAAAATCTTTGTTCCATTGGAGACCTTTGACTGCAAATATCAGAAACTAACCAATCATCTGCAAACAACCAAAAAGCATCAATTATCTTTCATACCTAAAAGACCTAACTCCAGTGATGGTGGTTTAGCAGTTAATTAATAAAAGCAAGAAACCAGTTGTTGTTTTTTTTTTCCTACCCTTAGTGTGTCTAGCAAACCCTCTTCACAGTTACTAAATCATTTCTACAGTTAGAGATCCCACATGCAAAAGTCTCTGAAGGAGTGGCCAACTCCTCCTGGATTCTTGTTTAAAAGCCTAATCAACCTTTTCCAGAAGGCACCCAGAAGCCTTCCCCTTACCTCTCATTAGTCGGTGTTGTGTCTAACACCTCCGCCTACAGCGATCACTGGAAGCTGAAGGGAATTATAATGTTCAGCTACAATCCATGATTTACCACAGATCAAGAGAGCTATTACCTTCCCCTGGATGACACAGTGTATGAGAGTGCACCTGGAATGTAATCAGGACTCTGTTCTCAAGAAATTATAGGGATTCAGCTCCTGGTAGGCAACAATACAATGTCACAAATTAAACTAGGTTCTGGCCCGGGAAGATTGTACAGTTTAATGTGGGCAATGGAAGACAGTAAAGAATTGTAAGCAGTTCTACAATGTGTCTCCCCAAGAGAAGTGTGTCAGTGATGTTACAGAGGTTATGAAGACAAGCACCGAAAAGGGGGTTATGATTTTAGATGGAGGGGAGAAAAATGGCAAGAGTACAGCTAAGAGGAGAAGACCAGAAGACAAATATGAATACTGCATAGTAATCATAGCAGTTTAGAGAAGAGGTCATGGTTTTCCATTTCTCACTGCATCAAGTTTTATAAACTGTGCAAGGTATGATGTAAAGTTATTTTCTGTTGCTTCAATCACCTCATCATGTTGATTTACAAATGACTTATTGTTCCCTATTTTCTTGGAATACATACCTACAAGTCAGACAACTTATAGAGCTTCGTTATCATGGAAGACTTTGTTATTTCAGACCTGGTGAGTTCGACTGACCAGAGTTGGGATACAATGGTGATAATTAATGGTGACATTATAATTGGATGTGATGGCACTGTGAGTTTGACCGTGTGTGGTGCCAGATGGGTTGTGGAAAATATTTTATTCTGGGCTTTTGAATTGGGATACTAGACCTCATTAAGCACTATACAAGAAATTAACTCCATTAAGGTAATTGTCAATTATGCTGCCACATACATGCTGGAAAATTTGTTGCCTTTTTCTTTTCTTTTCTTTTCTTTTCTTTTCCCTGGTAAAATCATTATGAAAGGAGAGAGAGTAGATGTGATGACATTTTGGATGTGAAGCTGATGGGAACATGTTTTACACTCATTAAATCTATTTGCAAGGAGTGCTATGATTTGAGACATATTGTATAACAGCAACCAAAAGAGCCAATTATTGTCTCATGCAATGTGTGCTCACCATTCCAGGTGAGGTAAGGAAGGTAGCATGACAGTTCTAAGGGAAGAAATTTACATAGTTTTAATTAATGACACAGATTCAGTAAGTTTTTTTTTTTTTTTCAATTATTTCATCTTTAGCTCCCATGTGAATTTACGTTAGGGAAGAACAGCCTGTCTGGTTTCTAATTGATTTGAAATCCTTAGAGGCTATATGAAATTCATGTACAATGAAGAATTGCTCAAGTGTGATCTTAATTTGGAAGATGTTACAGCATGTACCGATTCTATACAGAACCCTGTATATGGTGGGGGGTTGTGTTTTGCTTTTTTTTTTTTTTTTTAACCAATGAATTGCTTAGAAAAGGGCCCCACAGGGGGAATGTTTATTGTCTATTTTATTATTTTATTAGTGTTTCATTTTGCCAACTGGGGGCAAGAATAAAGTAGTGATTTGTAGCTCTATGATTGATACATCATGTCCTATCTCTTTTTTTTTTAAGATTTTTTTAAGATTTACTTGACAGAGATTACAAGTAGGCAGAGAGGCAGGCAGAGAGAAAGGAGGAAGCAGGCTCCCTGCTGAGAAGAGAGCCTGATGTGGGGCTCGATCCCAGGACCCTGGAATCTTCACCCAAGCTGAAGGCAGAGGCTTTAACCCACTGAGCCATCCAGGCGCCCTGCATGTCCTATCTCTTGTTCTGACACAGGGGCCTCTGTCTCCATGGATGTGAGACACCAGAGTCAGGATAGTGACTATTTCTCTAGGGTTTCATCCCTGATTGTTTTATGTTTTCCTCTTAACTTTTTTTTTTTTTGTATTTCTACCATTCCTTGTCTTTTCTTTACCTTTATACTGCCATTTTCTTACACCAAATTCTGGTTTATTAAATTTCCTTTTGATCCATTACCATCTTCTTCCTCTCTTCCAAATAAAAAGGCATGCATCATTCTTCTTCTCATATAAGACATTACATTCTCCCAAGCCTTTCATGGTGTTTGATTCATGAAATAGATAATCATATAATCATTACATATAGATAACAGCAATGCTCCTAATATCACATAACTGTTTTTTTATTAACATATAATGTATTATTTGCTTCAAGGGTATGGGTCTGTGATTCATCAGTCCTACACAATTCACAGCACTCCCCATAGCACATACCCTCCCCAGTGTCCATCCCCCAGCCACCCCAGTGAATGATCTCAGTCATGGCCAAATTTTTTCTGGTTTTATTAAATTGAAGGAGAAATAGAATTTGCAAGGTGAAGGAAGATAATCTCCCATTTCTCTTTTCCACTTTTTGATCAAGTTAAAAATAATAGACATTTTGAAAATAAGAAATAAGATTCCTGACTAAATGATTCCAAATCTTTCTCTCTCTCTCTCTCTCACTCTCTCACACACACACACACACACACACACACACACACACACACACACACACACATTAAACACAATGCCTGGCACATAACCCTTTTCACAGCTATCGGCTATAAAGTTCTACTAAAATAACACTTAAAGAGATGTTTAACATGTGTAATCTGGTCACATCATGGTAAAGGATGGGATACAATTTCAGATTCTACGTAAAACATGTTTTGAATGGGAATATTCCTTTTTGCAACACTACCCTTCCTTGTAGTTTAAACTACAAAAGGTTTTTTTACAGACTAACATAATAATCTTAGGACACAGAATCTAAACTTAGTCTGTATTTTTTAATGTTTTATTTAACATAGGGCTTAGAGTATTTAATAGATGGTAGTGCCTAGCGTCAAGCTCAGTACGTGGCATGTTGTAAGTACTCCGCTTCTACCTGTTGATTCTCTGAGTAACCTCATTACAACTTGATTGGCGCTTTTACTCTCAGTGAAATCCCCTTTAATGAGTTATAACTTGGATTAATTTCTCTGTCTCTGATTAGTAATTCCAAAAAGGAGTGGATGGAATAAACCCTTGTATTCTCTATGTGAAATAGTTTTCCTTAGTAAATTAGTAATACAAACAGTGTTTCAAGAGGTTAGTCACAAAAGGAAACATTCTAATAACTTTAACAGCTTAACTAGCATATAATGTGCTGATGGAAAATATTTTATATATTAAATAAAGCAAAAGGGATAGCACTTGAGTTTGTCAATACAGTCAGTTATGTTAATATTTGGGCCAGCAAAGTAATAAGATTCCTGGTTTTAACATAGTCTGAAACTCACACTCCAAGTAGTTATTAATTAATTAATCAAGTAGTTATTCCACATTAGTACCTTTCTCTGTGATTTTGATTTCCATGATATTCATGTTATGTGATTCTTTAATTTGCCCTTGTGTTGTCTATATTTTAAACCCTTGATCACCATGGGTCTAAAGTTCACAGATCCACTTAAACATGCTTTTTTTTTTTTTTTTTTTTTTTTGGCAAGTACAATGCAGTACTACAAATGTACTTTCTCTGATCTCTTCCTTATGATTTTCTTTTTTTTTTAAGATTTTTTAATCTATTTATTTGACAGAGATCACTAATAGAGAGGTAGGCAGAGGTGGGGGAAGCAGACTCCCCACTGAGCAGAGAGCCCACTGTGGGGCTTGATCCCAGGACCCTGGGATCATGACCTGAGCCGAAGGCAGAAGCTTAACCCACTGAGCCACCCAAGTGCCCCAGCCTTATGATTTTCTTCATAACATTTTCTTTAGTTTTTTAGTCTAAGAATACAGTGTAGAATACATAAAAGAAAATGTGTGCTAATTGAATGTTTTATGTTATCAGCAGGATTTCTGGTTTGTAGTGGGGTACTGGTAGTTACGTTTTTGGGGAGTCAAAGTTCTGTGTGGATTATCAACTGCCCCTAACCCAGGCATTATCAAGGCTAAATTCTACATGTATTTGTCTAGCACTTTTTCTTTTTATTAAGTTATCATTTGTAAAAAGGTTCATTATAGTCTCTCTTTCAAAGTAGAGTTATTTCAGGCTATTAATTTTGCTTCATCCTTGAGATCTTAAGTTGATTATATTAATTCATTGGTTTTTAAAATTTTTGCGTATAAAATAATTGGGAAGTACCTAAAAGTGTGGTACAAAGAAGGGCAGGAGTTGAGGTCTTGCTAAGGTCATGACTATCTGATCAATGTCACACTTGTCTTCAGGACCCTGAGGTCCTGGACTGTTGCGCATTTAAGTGATTTGGTTTTTTATTTCCAAGACCTAGCCCAGAATCTGGCACATAATAGGTCTTCAGTAAATATTTGTTGAATAAGAATTTTTTAAAAGAATGAATGAGAAGCAGGGGTTAATGCCATTCAAATGTTTGATTGATTAGAGCAGAATGAGTAAAACATCCCATAATGTTCAGAAACTTCCAGAAGGTTGATGTGGCTGAAAGGGGGGTGGTGTTGGATGGGAAGTACCATGAGAAAGAAAGAAGAGCAGTGAGTGGCACCAGACCCTGGAGGGTTCTTGAAACAAATGAGAAGAGCTAGGATTTTATTCTATGGGCAGGAGCTAATGAGATCATGCTTTAATTTTGGAGGAAAAAATGCATTTGCTGGTAGTGTGAAAGATGAAATCAAGGGTGTTAGTGGAAAGAGGGGGTCAGATATAAGAGATGGATTAAAATGGTAGAATCTACAGGGTTTTGAATATGTCATATACTTGGGTTAAGGAGACAAAGCCCACTTTGTAATGCCTGATGTTATGATTTAGGACCTGAGAAGAAAGGCCACTCACGGCATTGGCATTGGAGCAGGGAGATCAGAGTCTGTGGCTTGGGAACAACATTATCATTTATTGTCTGAATTGTTACTTGGATGTCTGGCCAACCAGATTTAAACAAGTGTATTATATCACAGTCACCCATTTCTTTTAGGATGAAACTCTTTTACCTATAATTCTTCATTAAATATTTGTCTAGGATTTCACATGTCAGCACATTTTATTAGATGCACATTATAAGCTTGAGGAAAGGGGGAAACTGTGTGATTGAAATAGTGTATAATTTCCTCTCTGTTTGCCATGGGAGTAAACAGATGATTACAGCCAAGAGTCTTAGCAGAGAGAAATAGATGGAGTTAACTGTTATCTTTGCCATATTGTCTGTGATACAAGATGATACAGAAATCCCCAAGTTCACTCAAGGGTTTATGGCGCCAACAGATGGAAAAATCTTGGAAAAAAATGAATTAAGCCATGTTGCCTTAATTATAGTAGAAATCAAAACCCCAGTGTAGTGTTTTCAACTTTTCAAAGTATGGAAAAAGGATCAATAATTTTATTTTGCTAAAAAGGGTGATTTTTATCAGCAACCTCTTTGAAAACATCACTTGATTCCCTAGGCTTGTCTAATATTGTATGATGAGCATGTAGTTGCAGTTTTTCTGACTGGTTTGTTAAGTAAGTTCCTTGTATTCATGCCAAATATCTCCCTTCTGGGGAATTTGTCTTGACATCTAGGTCATTTCTCCACAATTGTGATGTTACTGTGCTCTATTTCTCATCACTATGAAATGAAAACAAAGAATCAGGAAATTAAAATGACCAATGTTATACTTTTTAAATATAGTCATGTAACTAATGTGCAGATAAGCAACCCTTGGGCCAGAAAGCACTATATTCTTTCATTGTGCAAGTAAGGGAAATATATAATAACCTGAAATTTTATTAGATACACAAAATCCTGGACAGTCAGTTGCCTGAGACTTTCCAGCAATTTCTCAAGCTTCAACAAATATTAATCAAGTCAGTTTATAGCCTGACCTACTGTGTGTATCAGGCACTATTCACGCAATGGAGAAATAAAACCAAATTATCATACGGTTGCTACCTTTCAGAGTCTATGATTTAAAAAAAAAAGTCTTATTATTTAAAACTTAACATTTCTTTTTTTAATAGCAGTGTTATTTAGTTATTTATAACTATTTTTATTAACATATAATGTATTATTTGCCCCAGGGGTACAGGTCTATGAATCGCCAGGTTTACACACTTCACAGCACTCACCATAGCACATACCCTCCCCAATGTCCATAACCCAACCACCCTTTCCATACCTCCTCCCCCCGGCAAATCTCAGTTTCTTTTGTGAGATTGTCTCTTATGGTTTGTCTTCCTGATCCCATCTTGTTTCATTTTTTCCTTCCCTATCCCCCAAACCCACTGCCCTGCCTCTCAAATTGCTCATATCAAAGAAATCATATGATAATTATCTTTCTCTGATTGACTTATTACATTCAGCATAATATCCTCTAGTTCCATCCACATCGTTGCAAATGGCAGGATTTCATTTCTTCTGATGGCTGCATAGTATTCCGTTGTATATATACACCACATCTCTTTATCCATTTATCTGCTGATTGACGTCTAGGTTCTTTCCATAGTTTGGCTATTGGGGACATTGCTGCTATAAGCATTCAGGTGCACATGCCCCTTCAGATCACTACATTTGTATTTTTAGGGTAAATACCCAGCAGTGTGATTGCTGGATCAGGGTAGCTCTATTTTCAGCTTTCTGAGGAAGCTCCATGCTGTGTTCCAGAGTGGCTGCACCAGCTTGCATTCCCACCAACAGTGTAGGAGGGGTCCCCTTTCTCCACACTCTCCAACATCTGTCGTTTCCTGACTTAATTGTAGCCATTCTGGCTGGTGTGATTTGGTATCTCATTGTGGTTTTGATTTGTATTTTTCTATTTCCCTGATGCCAAGTGATGTTGAGCACTTTTCATATGTCTGTTGTCCATCTGGATGTCCTCTTTGCAGAAATGTCTGTTCATGTCCTCTGCCCATTTCCTGATTGGATTATTTATTCTTTGGGTGTTGAGTTTGATAAGCTCTTTATATATTTTGGATACTAGCCCTTTATCTGATATGTCGTTTGCAAATATCTTCTCCCATTCTGTCAGTTGTCTTCTGGTTTTGTTGACTTTCCTTTGCTGTGCAAAAGCTTTTGATCTTGATGAAGTCCCAGTAGTTCCTTTTTGCCTCTTGCTTCCCTTGCCTTTGGCGATATTTCTAGGAAGAAGTTGCTGCGGCTAAGGTCGAAGAGGTTGCTGCCTGTGTTCTCCTCAAAGATTTTGATGGATTCCTGTCTCACATTGAGGTCTTTCATCTCTTTTGTGGCTATTTTTGTGTGTTGTGTAAGGGATTGGTCCAGTTTCATACTTCTGCATGTGGCTATCCCATTTTCCCAACATCATTTGTTGAAGAGACTGTCTTTTTTCCATTGGACATTCTTTCCTGCTTTGTTGAAGACTAGTTGACCATAGAGTTGAAGGTCTATTTCTGGGTTCTATATTCTGTTGCACTGATCTATGTGTCCATTTTTGTGCCAGTATCATACTGTCTTGATGATGGCAGCTTTGTAATAGACCTTGAAGTCTCAAATTGTGATGCCACCAACTTTGGTTTTCTTTTTCAACATTCCTCTGGCTCTTCAGGGTCTTTTCTGGTTCCATTTAAATTTTAGGATATTTGTTATATTTCTTTGAAAAAAATGGATGGTATTTTCATACGGATTGCATTAAATGTGTATATTGCTTTAAGTAGCATAGACATTTTCACAATATTTGTTCTTCCAATCCATGAGCATGGAACGTTTTTCCGTTTCTTTGTGTCTTCCTCAATTTCTTTCATGAGTACTTTATAGTTTTCTGAGTACAGATTCTTTGGCTCTTTGGTTAAGTTTAATCCTAGGTATCTTATGGTTTTGGGTGCAATTGTAATTGGGATCGACTTCTTAATTTCTATTTCTCCTGTCTTGTTGCTGTATAGAAGTGCAACTGATTTCTGTGCATTGATTTTATATCCTGACACTTTACTGAATTCCTGTATGAGTTCTAGCAGTTTTGGAGTGGAATCTTTTGGGTTTTACACATAAAGTATCAAAGAGTGATAGTTTGACCTCTTCTTTGCTGATTCAGATGCCTTTTATTTTATTTTTTTTTATTGTCTAATTGCTGAGGCTAGGACTTCTAGTACTGTGTTGAATAGCAGTGGTGATAGTGGACATCCTTGCTTGTGTTCCTGATCTTGGTGGAAAAGGTCTCAGTTTTTCCCCATAGAGAATGATATTCGCTGTGAGTTTTCATAGATGGCTTTGATGGATAATGAGGTATGTACCATCTATCCCTTCACTTTGAAGAGTTTTGATCAAGAAAGGATGTTATATTTTGTCAAATGTTTTTTTCAGCATCTATTGAGAGTATCATATGGCTCTTGTTCATTCTTTATTAATGTATTGTATCACATTGATTGATTTGCAGATGTTGAACCAACCTTGCAGCCCAGGAATAAAGCCCACTTTGTCGTGGTGAATGATCCTTTTAATGTACTGTTGGATCCTATTGGCTAGTATTTTGGTGAGAATATTTGCATTTGTGTTCATCAAGGATATAGGTCTATAATTATTTTTAATGGGGTCTTTGTTTGGTTTTGGGATCAAGGTAATGCTGCCCTCATAAAATGAGTTTGGAAGTTTTCCTTCCATTTCTATTTTTTGGAACAGTATCAGGAAAATAGGTATTAATTCTTTTTTAAAGATTTGGTAGAATTCCCCTGTATGGTCCTGGGCTCTTGTTTGTTGGGAGATTTTGATGATTGCTTCCATCTCCTTACTGGTTATGGGTCTCTTCAGGTTTTCTATTTCTTCCGGGTTCAGTTTTGGTAGTTTATACCTCTCTAGGAATGCATCCATTTCTTCCAGATTGTCAAAAATAATTATATATAATTATAATATTAATTAATATAATTAATGTGATTAAATATAATTACATTAATATAATTAATGTAACTAATTGATTATGTATAATTTAATTGCTCATAATATGTTCTTATAATTGTTTGTATTTCTTCAGTGTTTGTTGTGATCTCTCCTCTTTCATCAATAATTTTATTTGTTTGGATCCTTTCTCTTTTCTTTTTGATAAGTCTGGCCAAAAAGACTTATCTTTTTGATAAATTTGGAGTGCTTATCAATCTTACTAATTCTTTCAAAGAACCAGCTCTTAGTTTTGTTGATTTGTTCTACTGTTCTTTTGGTTAATATTCATTAATTTCTGCTCTGACCTTTATTATTTCTCTTCTCCTGCTGGGTTTAGGCTTTCTTTGCTATCTTTCTCCAGCTCCTTTAGGTGTTAGGTTGTATACTTGAGATCTTTCTTGTTTCTTGAGAAAGGCTTGTATCACTGTATGCTTTCTTCTCAGGACTGCCTTTGCTGGGTCCCATAGATTTTGAACCATTGTGTTTTCATTTTCACTTGTTTCCATGAATTTTTTCAATTCTTCTTTAATTTCCTGGTTGACCCATTTATTTTTTAGAAGGAAGCTTTTTAGTCTCCATGTATTTGGGTTCTTTCCAAATTTCCTCTTGTGATTGAGTTCTAGCTTCAGAGCATTGTGGTCTGAAAATATGCAGGGAATGATCCCAATCTTTTGGTAACTGTTGAGACTTGATTTGTGACCCAGGATGTGATCTATTCTGGAGAATGTTCCATGTACACTAGAGAAGAATGTGTATTCTGTTGGTTTGGGATGGAATGTTCTAAATATATCTGTGATGTCCCTCTGGTCCAGTGTGTCATTTAAGGCCTTCATTTCCTTGTTGATCTTTTGCTCAGATGATCTGTCCATTTCAGTGAGGGGGGTGTTAAAGTCCCCTACTATTATTGTATTATTGTCGATGTGTTTCTCTAATTTTGTTATTAATTGGTTTATATAGCCGGCTGCTCCCATGTTAGGGGCATAGATATTTAAAATTTTTAGCTGTTCTTGTTGGACAGACCCTTTAAGTGTGATATAGTTTCTTCCCCATCTGTTATTATATTCTTTGGCTTAAAATCTAATCTATCTGATATAAGGATTGCCACCCCAGCTTTCTTTTGATGTCCATTAGCGTGGTAAATTGTTTTCCACCCCCTCCCTTTAAATCTGGAGGTGTCTTTGGATCTAAAATGAGTTTCTTGTAGAAAACATATTGATGGGTTTTGTTTTTTTATCCATTCTGATGGATGTGTCTTTTGATTGGGGCATTTAGCCCATTTACATTCAGGATAACTTTGAAAGATATGAATTTAGTGCCATTGTATTTCCCATGAGATGACTGTTACTGTTTATTGTCTCTGTTCCTTTCTGTTCTACTACTTTTAGGCTCCCTCTTTGCTTAGAGGACCTCTTTCAATATTTCCTGTAGGGTTAGTTTGGTATTTGCAAATTCTTTTAATTTTCATTGTCCTGGAAGCTTTTTATCTCTCCTATTTTCAATGATAGCTTAGCTGGATATAGTATTCTTGGCTGCACATTTTTCTCATTTAGTGCTCTGAATATATCATGCCAGTTCTTTCTGGCCTGCCAGATGTCTGTGGATAGGTCTGCTGCCAAGTATATTCTACCATTTTACATTACAGACTTCTTGTCCCAAACTACTTCAGGATTTTCTCTGTCACTGAGACTTGTAAGTTTACTATTAGATGACGGGGTGTGGACCTATTTTTATTGATTTTGAGGGGGATTCTCTGTACCTCCTGGATTTTGATGTTTGTTCCCTTTGCCATATTAGGGAAATTCTGTACTATAATTTGCTCCAATATACCTTCTGCCCCTCTCTCTTTCTTCTTCTTCTTGTGGGATCCCAATTATTCTAACATTATTTCATCTTATGGTATCACTTATTACTCGAATTCTCCCTTCATGTTCCAGTAGTTGTTTGTCTCTCTTTTGTTCAGCTTCTTTATTCTCAGTCATTTGGTCTTCTATATCACTAATTTTCTCTTCTGTCTCATTTATCCTAGCAGTAAGAGCCTCCAATTTTCATCATGCCTCATTAATAGCTTTTTTTCATTTCAACTTGGTTAGATTTTAGTTCCTTTATTTCTCCAGAAAGGGATTTTATTTCTTCCAAAAGAATTTCTCTAGTATCTCCCATGCCTTTTTCAGCTCACTAGTACCTTGAGAATCATCATCTGAACTCTAGATCTGACATATTACCAATGTCCGTATTGATTAGTTCCCGCTGTCAGTACTGTCTCTTTTTCTTTTTTCTTTTGTGGTGAGTTTTCTGCCTTGTCATTTTATTCAGATAAAATAGAGAATGAGAGAATAAAATACTAAAGGGTGGCAAAGACCCCAGAAAAATTTATACTAAACCAAATCAGAAGAGAACCAAAACTGGGGCAGGGGGGAGAAAGGGGAAAAAAGAAATAAAAGAAAGAAGTTTTTAAAAATTATATATTTATATATATATTATGTATATATATATATATATGTATACATATATATGACTGTTGAATAGAACAGAGCCACCCATTTTAGGTGTATTTTGGTTTTAGGTGTATTTTGGTGTCTTAGAAGAACATACCATCCAAAATCTTAAAGAAAGTAAAACTTATATATATCCAAAAAAAAGGGTAAACATGATGAGGAGATGGAATATGACTGTAAAGATGAAAATTTTAAAAATTCTAAAAAAGGAATTGATAATTTAATTGGAAAAATAAAAGAAAAGGGGGAGAGAATGTGCTCAGGATGGAGACTAGAACAAAGCCATGTGTTAGATTTAGGGTATATTTTGATCTATTAGAAGAAATTGAATCCCAAAATTTTTTAGAAAAAAATACCTATATGTATACAAAAAGTAAGGTTAAATACAATGAAGAGTTAAAATATAATGGTAACAATTTAGGTTTAAAAAGGTTTTTTTTAAGTAAGGTATTGTTAAGATAAACTAGTTAAAAAAAAACATTAAGAGAGAAAGAAAAAAGTTAAAATAATAGAATAAGAAAAAAAAATTGGGGGCGCCTGGGTGGCTCAGTGGGTTGAAGCCTCTGCCTTCAGCTCAGATCATGATCCCAGGGTCCTGGGATCGAGCCCCACATTGGGCTCTCTGCTCAGCAGGAGCCTTTTCCCTTCCTCTCTTTCTGCCTGCCTCTCTGCCTACTTGTGATCTCTGTCTGTCAAATAATAAATAAAAAATCTTTAAAAAAATTATTGAAAGACTAAAGAATCATGAGAAAAAAGCCATGAATTCTATATGCTGTATTCCCAGAGCTTTGAAATTTTACAGTTCTCATTGGTTGGTGAGCTTGATCTTGGCTGATTGTTCCTGGTGATCTTCTCGGGGAGAGCCTGTTGCCATGAATCTCAAATGTCTTTGCCAGTGGGGGAGTTGTACTGCCCTTGCCAGGGGCCAAGCTAAGTAATCTGCTTGGGTTTGCTCTCGGGAGTTTTTGTTCTCTGAATACTTTCTGTAGAGCTCTGGGGGATAGGAATGAAAATGGCAGCCTCCCAATCTCTAGCGTGGAGGAGCCAAGAGCTCAGGGTCCCACTCCTCAGTGTGCCCTCGGAGAAAAGCAGTCACTCCTTCCAGTCTCCCTGGTCTCCAGGCCCACGCTGTGCTCACCCGGCCTGTGACTGAGCATTTCTGTCTCTGGTGCATGGCCCCATTTGCAGTCTCCAACCCAGCAGATTCCTGCCACACGCTCCTACAACTCTTCCCAGAGAGGAAGGTGAGTCTCCTGGATCTGACACTTGTGGGGTCCCTGCTTGAGGAGCTGTGGTCTGACTGTGCCTTGGATCATGGTTTAAGGGAACCCTTAGCTGACAGCTCACTCCTCGGGCCATCTCTGCAGCCAGTTTCCCTGCTCTGATACCTGAGGGCTCTGCCACACTTAGACACGGTCTTTCTGTCACCCTGCCACACTTAGACACGGTCTTTCTGTCACCCTGTGGGACCTGAGACCACACCTTCCCCACGAGGGTTTCACCCACTTAGCCCCTGGAGTGACGTCCCTCAGTGGGGCAGACTTATAAAAGTTCTGATTTTGCGCTCCGCTGTTCCACCGCTTGCTGGGAGTTGGCCCCTCCCCCCTCAGTCTGTCTTCCTGTTGCTTTGGATTCACTTCTCCTGCACGCCTGCCTTCCAGAAAGTGGTTGATTTCTATTCCCAGAATTGCTGCTCTTCTTCTCTTCTATTTCCTGTTGAGTTTGTAGGTGTTCAGAATGGTGTGATAACTATCTAGCTGAGCTTCTGGGATCTGATGTCATATCAGTCTGCTATTCCTCTGTCATCTTGCCTCTCTCCACATTTCTTTTTTTAAGATTTATTTATTTATTTGATAGAGAGACAGTGAGAAAGGGAACACAAGCGGGGGTCAGTGGGAGAGGGAGACACAGACTTCCTGCTAGGCAGAAAGCTGGACGTGGGACTTGATCCTAGGACCCTGGGATCATGACCTGAGCTGAAAGTAAACCGGGCACCCCCTAACTCTTACATTTCAATATTGTCTTTAAAAAAAAAAAAAAAAAACAAGGGATTGTATGTTCACTTAAAAATTTACATTGAGAGTTCATCTTCCTGGTAACAGAAAAAAATTACATCTGTAACATTTTTGTAATACTGGTCAGTACAATTTATTTATATCATCATTGATTTTTGTACTTTTAGATGTAGGTCTAGATATAGAGGTTATTTCTCCTCATCAGTTTGTGTGGGATGTTGATGAATGTCTTTTACACTTTTGAGAGGGAATGTTCCTTCTCAATTTATTTTTATTTTTATTATTTGTTTGAAGATGTATTTATTTTCAAGAGAGGGAAAAAGAGATAGCATGTGTGAGCAGGAACAGCAGAAAGAGAGGGAGAGAGAGAATCTGAAGCAGACTCTCCCTCAGCATGGAGACCTACTCGGGCTTGATCCCATGATCCATGAGATTATGACCTGAGATGAAATCACGAGTCCAGTGCTTAAGGGACTGAGCCCCCGGCACTCCTCTTTTGTTTTTTTTCCCTTGTGGCAAGACTTGTGTCTTGATGGTAGAAAGTTATATGTAATAAGTTTATATTCAGAAATATACTGGGCACCTGGGTGGCTGAATCACTTAAGCATCTGACTTTGGCTCAGGTCATGATCCTGGGTCCTAGGATCAGACCCTGTGTTGGACTCTGTCCTCAGCCGGGAGTCTGCTTTTCCTTCTCCCCCTACCCCTCCCCCAAACTATGCACGTTCTCTCTGTATCTTTCTCTCTCAAATAAGTAAATAAAATCTTTAAAAAGAGAAATATGTTGAAGACATGTGCGGCAGCAAACTCCACCCCAAGTTTCCCCTTTCCCTCATTCCTTCAGGCCTCTGGAGAGCTCTGAAACACTCCCAAGCACCTGCCACCTGCATCCTGGGTAGCAAAAGCATTTTCTGTCCAAACTGTGGGATTATCAAACTGTAGTCATCACCTTCTCCCACTGGACTGTGACTGCCTTCATGGCAGAAATTATTTTCACTCTTCTGAATGGTCAAGGTCTTAAAAAAAGAAATGTGCAGAGTTGGTGTTCAATTATTTTTTTCTTGTAATGCAGGCCTGAATGAATAGGACAGTGAGTAGGTAGAAGAACACCTGTCATCCAAGGGGGGACTCAGTAGCCCCACCTGCAGGATATCCCTAATGTAGCCTCCAAGATTCCAGAGCTGTAGATGACATCTAGTAGTGCAACATTCTGGAATGTCTTGGGGAAGAGAAGAAGTTTATTATGAAAAACACATGTCTTTATACTTGGTACTAAATTTGTTCATTTCATGGAATTAAAAGTGTACTTACTCAGTTGAGTATTGAATATCGTGTATAAGAAAATGCCACAGGCTTCATGTGATCTTGGTAGTTCTGGTAACACTTTGACTATAAAACATAAAGAAAGTTGAGATATAAATAGTTTCTTTTTTGCTCAACAAAAGAAAATCGGAACAAAGAATTATCTCCTTCAGATTCGAGTTGTAATTATCTCTGGGCGTCAAGAAATCACAATTGCACTTTTCCTCTGAACGCCTTATGCAGCTGGGGGTGAATGTAAGGGCTGAGCAGTTTAAAGGTCACGTGATTGGGGGAGTTGTAATGTATGCAGAGATTTCCTTAATACTCTGCAATTTATGGATTTTTATAAAAAAGGTATTTAAGAATGATACAACTTAACTGGTTGTAAACTGTTCAAAAACCAAAACCAAAATCCTGCCATTTTCTCCTGGCTCTTGGCAGACAGAAGTGGCATGCCAGTGGGCTAGAGCATTGGTCATTGTCCCAAGTAGTTGTTTTGTTTCTTATTTTCCTTAATAGATCTTATTTTAGTATGTTTACCATGTTTCAGACTTCATAGATGAGTAGTTTTAATAGTTAATAATGGGTTGGATAGAGTAGTTGGTATAAGAGCACTTGGCATTGATTTTACTCATTGGTGAGTAGGATAATGGAGATGTCCTATCAGCTGCCCTTCCTGAATAACATGACCTAGCCACTCTACAGGAAGGAAGCTTTCTGTGCCTAGTTCTTCTACAACAGGGCTGAATCCAGGGCTCTATATACTCGAATCTCCTTTGAGAATCTCCATGGCAAGGTACCTGGTCCTTTTATGCACCTCTGCAGGAGATTTGCCACATTGTTCTAGGAAAGTAGCAAAATTTTCTTCCCATTTTGCACATTTTTCCTCCGATTCTTCCTGTTAATTGGGACACCGACTTATCAACTCATGAAAGCCCCTCTTGTACCCCAGAACCACCAGTGAAACTTCTCTTAGCCAAGACGACCAGAGGCATCTTTATTTCTAAATGATCAATGTCCTACCTTAAAATTATTTCCTTCCTTGATTTCTAAACTATCACCCACTACTCTTGCACTTTCTCCTCCTTTCTTTCTTCACTTTGCCTTTTTCTTGCCAGATGTATCTGCATCCCCAAGATTCCCCCTTTGCCCCATTTGACATTAACTGAGGACTTGCAAATTGATGTCTTCAGAAGAATACTCTCTTCAAAGATCCAAATCTGTGTGCATCTTCCTATTATATAACTGCCTCTGGGTATACCCTGCAGTCAACCTAAACTTGATGTGTCCAAGATGGAATTCAGTCTCCTGCCCAGAAACCTGAACTGTTACTCTTCTTTGATACCTGTCACCTATGCCACCTTGTATGTGCCCTTTGTAAGAAGCCATGAAAAGATGGCTTAAACATTTTAAATAGTGTATCTATAAAATGAGAACAATATTTGCCTTGCAGGGTTGATGTGAAGATAGGTAGTAGATTTGACAAATGCCATTGCTTTAAAAATAATTGTTATAGGTTTAATGATCCAAATTAAACAAGACTTTAGGTGTCCCTACATGGTAAAATATGGAGACAAATAATAGGATAAGTTGACTACTAGAGTCTTATAATAGGATAATCTTATTTTATCTTAAAGATGTTATCTATTATTTGAGAGAGAGAGCATGAGTAGCAGAGGGGGCAGAAGGATAAGCAGACTCCCCACTGAGCAAGGAGCCTGATGCAGTGCTCGATCCCTGGACCCTGAGATCATGACCTAAGCCAAAGAGCTAAAATCAGATGCTTTAACTAACTGAGCCACCCAGGTGCCCCTCTGTAAGTTTATTTTTAGAATCACTAAGAAAACTTGTAAATAAGTAAATTGTCTCTTAAAGATTAGGCAATATGGTAATAAGAATACTGAAAAAAACTAAAAATTATCTAAATGTCCCAAATAAGATTAAGTTAACTATAGATTATCTTGGGGCACCTGGGTTGCTCAGTTGGCCAAGTGTCTGCCTTCAGATCAGGTCATGATTCTCAGGTCCTGGGACTGAGACCCACATCAGGCTCCCTGCTCAGCTAGGGACCTGCTTCTCCCTCTCCCTCCCTCTGCCCCTGCTTGTGCTCTCTCTCTCTCTCTCTGTCAAGTAAATAAATAAAATCTTTATTTAAAAAACCCTATATATTATCATTTCAGTGGCATATGAGGCATAAGGTAAATGTGGTACAAAGATGTTTGTAATTTAACATTATGGGAAGAAATTATGGTATAGAATTACATACATTATTTGGTCAAATTGTGCATAAAAAGAGCATTGCATAAAAAATAAATTTCAAGGGGCGCCTGGGTGGCTCAGTGGGTTAAAGCCTCTGCCTTCGGCTCAGGTCAAGATCCCAGGGTCCTGGGATCGAGCCCCACATCGGGCTCTCTGCTCAGCGGGGAGTCTGCTTCCTCCTCTCTCTCTGCCTTCCTCTCTGCCTGCTTGTGATCTCTGTCTGTCAAATAAATAAATAAAATCTTTAAATAAATAAATAAATAAATAAATTTGAAGATGTGTATTATAAGTATATATGGTAGTCGAGCTAACTTTTAAAATTCTTTTTATTGTTACTTGCTTTTTGAACTTAGAAAATCAAGCCAAACTGGTAAAGCAGCAGTCTGATCTAAAAACAAAGTAAGTATAAATATTTAAACAGGTTACAATATTTTGAGATCATAACAATAAGAATCTCATTTTTTTTTTCCAAAATGAATTTCTCACACAGTAGCCTGGAAACATTTCTGTATATGAAACACAAAACAGCAAACAATTTTTCCTGTGTTGTCCTACGAGGAGGCAGTTTTTAAGTTATTAAATTTTAATGAAACAATTAGGAAGTCATCTTAGGGGGACAGTTCTTCATTGATGGCAAATCATACCTGCCAGATTATACTAAATTCTCAGATAGTCCCCCCATTTAGACAATGAACAAAAGGGAATAATTGGAATCAACTCTGATCTTGAGCTTTTCTGGATTTGTTTTCTCTAGGGAATTTATTTTGGCAGGTTCACAAGGAGTGTTTACTCAGACTCTACAGGGAAAGCCTTTATCTGTCTGTCACACTGAATACAGTGTTTTTCCACATCTGGGCAACCTAACCTGGTGCCCAGGTGCTCAAATGCCTTATTTTTAACATGTTTATTTATTCTCCCTAAATTCTTAGAGCATCCGTCTATTACTATTAAACCATTTGTTAGCAATTACATTTGGAGCCCACGGGCATTACTGGAAGATCTTACAGCAAAGCTATAAGCATTTTCAGAATGAATAACTGAGGCTTTAATTTGGTGCTTAGATAGCAAAGAATGCCTTGAATACCAGGTGTTCCATGCATTCATGCTTTTCCTGGACCTCCTCAAAGCCATTTCATTCCAACAGATGCTGCAGGAGACTGTGCTCTCTTCTTGCTAAAATCAGTGGGGCTCCAACAGCGTGTTTTGCAGATTCATTGCTCATGATTAAATCCTTTTGAATTCTAATGTGCCACAGTGTAAAGCTCCCTGTAAGCTTCATAGAATTTAGAGAAATCCATCCAGAACTGAGAGATGTGAACATGTGAATTTACTTCAGGCAGGGATGGAGTCTGTCTTTTCTTTCTTTCTTTCTTTCTTTCTTTCTTTCTTTCTTTCTTTCTTTCTTCTTTCTTTCTTTTTCTTTCTTTCTTTCTCCTTCTCCTTCTCCTTCTCCTTCTCCTTCTCCTTCTCCTTCTCCTTCTCCTTCTCCTTCTCCTTCTCCTTCTCCTTCTCCTTCTCCTTCTCCTTCTCCTTCTCCTTCTCCTTCTCCTTCTCCTTCTCCTTCTCCTTCTCCTTCTCCTTCTCCTTCTCCTTCTCCTTCTCCTTCTTCTTCTTCTTCTTCTTCTTCTTCTTCTTCTTCTTTTTTGGTAGCACCCAAAAGCCAATGTTATCATGAACATGGCTGGTTTTGGAAATTAGATATTTCTGGATTTTTATTGAGATTCTGACAACTGTAGCTATGTGGCCGTACATAAATTTGTGAATCTCTCTGAGCCCTTGTCTCCCCATCTACCAAAGTGGCAGAATAGCACTGATTTTCCTAACATAATTTTGAGAAATAAAATGAGCAGACATATAAAAGCATTTAGTGCTCTGCATGACAACTGTAAGATGCTCACTAATGGTTTGAGTGTCTAGTACATGGCCAACATGGCGCTGGTAGGTGATTCAAGCCGTTAATTCACTGGGGTTTGCATACTTGTTTGCTTATGGTCTGTCTCCCCTTCACAAAATTATGAGCTTCACGATAGCAAATATTTTGTTCAAACACTGATGTTTGACTGAATCAATAAATGAATGAAATGTCATCTGATTTAACTCTTCAAGCTGCTTAGTAAATAAATGGCCACACGATAAGAGTGGAGAGGCTCAAAAGGCGTCCTTTATGATAGGGTAGCATAAGCGAAGACAGGAAATGAGAAACAGCGTGGTATCTGGAGAAACTGCCCCCTGTTTTATATGATTGGGGTGTGAGGGGTAAGGTGGGGAGGAATGGTAGTACATCATGGAGGGTTTTGTGTGCCCTGCCAAGAAATGAACTTTATTCTGTAGTTCATTGGCTTTCGACATCTGCTCTGCTTACCCAAATGAGTTCCTCAGACTACCTCACTACTGGTGGGGGAGAGGGGGAATGAAGGAGAAGTCATGTGGCTAGGACTTTATCCTACAACCCCTATTTTTACCCCCAAATCTCAGAATAGGGCACCAACCATAACTGTTTTTTTTTCCCCTTGACATATTTTGAATGCCATATTTAGGTTAGGTTAGTTATGTTTTTTTTTTTAATATTTTATTTATTTACTTGACACACACAGAAAGAGAAAGAGCACAAGCAGGGGAAGCAACAGAAGGAGAGGGAAAAGCAGACTCCCTGCTGAGCAGGGAGGCTGATGCTGGGCTCCATCCCAGGACTCTGGAATCATGACCCAAGCTGAAGCCAAATCCTTAACCGACTGAGCCACTCTGGTGCCCCAAGTTATGGTTTATTTTTATAAATAACTTTACTACATTATAGGAGGTAGAAAAATACTATTTTAATGGCAGCTATGGGGTATTCAATGCAGGGGAAAAGTATGGAAACATTTGTATTCTTGTTAGCTCAACCTAGCAACTCTCTGAAGAATACATTTTCAGGCTTCTAAGGTAAATAACAGAGTGAATCATAGTACAACGAAAATAGAAAACACCAGAGTATTGTAGTTGGAAGATGGGAAACATTTAAGGTCTTGAAGACTTGGAAGACCTTATGGAATATTCAGCTGGGGGTGTTCAACTAAAAGACGAATCTGAAGCTTGGAGAAGTTTCTGGGTTTGAAGACAGATATTTGAATATTATTTACATAAAGGCAAAATTATAAGAGTAGATAATAATAGCCAATAAGGCTCACTAAGAGATCAGTGGACCAAGGGTGGAGTCTTGGAAATCATTGGCTTTTCACAGATCGGGGTAGGATAAGGAGCTCGGTGAGGAGACACAGAAGACATTATAACCAGGGCATCTGGGTGTCTCTGTTGGTTAAGCTTCTGATCTTGATTTCAGCTCAGGTCATGATCTCAGGGTCATGAGATTGAGCCCCACGTCAGGCTCCCTGCTGATCATAGAGTCTGCTTTAGATTCTCTCTCTCCCTCTGTCCCTCACACCCCACTGGCACTCTTTGTCTCTCTCAAAAAAACATAAAATAAAATAGAAGAAATTGTAACCGATGTACAAAGAAAACCATGACAGTTCCGTCCACGGCAATGGAAGCCATAAGCATGATGTTTAAGAAAGGATCAGTGAGCGTGAAATATAAGATGTCTGGTGTATTTATCCAATAGGAGTTAATAATACAATCATACATATGAAACATAAAATTATTTACCCTGAGATGGTCTTTCTAGTGCTACTATAGCATCTAAACTTGACATCTCCTCATGTTTAGAAGAGAATCCTTTGTTCTTTGATTGCCTCCAGACTCAGTTGTATCTTTACCCAGACTGAAACGTGTTCCTATGGTGATCAGAATTAATCCTTTTCTCTTCTTTAAAGATGTAAAGATATCATTAAAACACAAATTATCCCAGAATACCTTAAATGTGAGCCCTTTAGGTAGATGTTTAGAGTGTGGTGTTGGATTTCACAATATTGATAGTAAAGTTGAGATAAAAGGCATGCTTCATAAATCAATAGCTCTTAGGACCTAGCAAGAATTTATCTGCTTGCATCTGGTAGATCATTTCCCTTGAGAAGACAGAGACCTATGCTGATCATAGATATCTGTATTTACAAGTCTAAAGTAGGTTAAAATGTGATCTACATTCTGGATATAGAGACCAAGAATTAGGGATCAGAAATCTACAGAAATGTTCTTCAGATGTTCTTGAGATGCACAAGAAGTCCTAAGGATAATGATTCGTACTGCCACTCTTAAGACATTTGAGGGGAGTGTGTTTCAGTGGTGTGTTGGTTCACACCAACTCATAAAAGCTAATGATATACACCCTTTCTCAACTCCCCATTCAAAGATATCATGTTGGGCGCCTGGGTGGCTCAGTGGGTTAAGCCGCTGCCTTCGGCTCAGGTCATGATCTCAGGGTCCTGGGATCGAGTCCTGCATCAGGCTCTCTGCTCGGCCTGCCTCTCTGTCTACTTGTGATCTCTCTCTGTCAAATAAATAAATTAAAAAAAATCTTAAAACAAACAAAAAAAAGATATCATGTTGATAGCTTGAAATCAGCTATGGTGGGAGTGTTTACCTCATGGAACACAGCAAAGACCACACACTTAAAATTTTTCTTCTTGTTTCTCCCTTTTCTGGAGGGCTAGTTGTTACAAGGAATGTTATAAGTACCTCTCTGATGGAAGAGACAATGTCAGTACAATTG
Source organism: Lutra lutra (assembly GCF_902655055.1). Lineage (NCBI taxonomy): Eukaryota > Metazoa > Chordata > Mammalia > Carnivora > Mustelidae > Lutra > Lutra lutra. Next base: position 142,939,443 of record NC_062282.1, on the reverse strand, counting down.
GCATTTATCTGCTCCTTTCCTAGTTTTCTTTTTTTAAAAGATTTTATTTATTCATTTGACAGACAGAGGTCACAAGTAGGCAGAGAGGCAGGCAGAGAGAGGAGGAAGCAGGCTCCCTGCCAAGCAGAGAGCCCAATGTGGGGCTTGATCTCAGGACCCTGAGATCATGACCTGAGCAGAAGGCAGAGGCTTAACCCACTGGGCCACCCAGGTGCCCCCCTAGTTTTCTTTTTATGCCTGACCACAAGTATGTACGTTCTTAATTTCCAGCCCCAGGTAAAGCTGGAAGTGAAAACACATTATGCTGTGAATGGGTAGACCCAGTTCTGTGGAATGACCACCCACTTATTTTTATACCATATTGATCTGTATAATTACCTTTGATTCCACGGTTCTAGTAAACTGCTGTTTCTATTATAGAATTTGTGCCGAAGTTCTGCCCACATTACTGAAATTTCGTGTTTTTTTTTTTTCTTGCTGTAGGTCGAGCAGGTTGATAATTATGAATAAAGTTAGACCTATGTTCAGCTCTCCAAGAAATGACTTCTTTAGTAGCTTTGTACACAGCTGGAAAGCATCTGTGACTTTTCCAGCATAATGACCACAAAACCTTTTGCATCCAGATTGTGTAGGCTTTCCACAGTTTCCCTGAACTGGTGAAGGTTCTGTCCATTGTTGTTATCAGTACAGTTCTTTCTTTCTCTTTTTTTATTTTATAGTGTTTTCAGTGTGTCCTTTGGTTTGAAAAAAGAAATGAAGCCCTTTACCAATTAAAGTGTTTTTACTAAAGCTTGAATACATTAAAATACACTTAAAAGTTACTTTCATTTCCACCTATATCATCCCCTATTTAAAATTATGAGTGTATGCGAGTACCTTTGTTAAGCAGCTAACTCTTGATTTCAGTTAGGGTCATGATCTACAGATCTTGGGATTGAGCCCCACATCAGGATTCCTGCTCAGTGGGGAGTCTTCTCAACCCTCTGTCTCTGCCCCCACTTTCAGCTTGTACTCTCTCTAAAATAAAGACATCTTTAAAAATAAATAAATAGGGGTGTCTGGGTGGCTCAATGGGTTAAGCCTCTATCTTCAGCTCAGGTGATGATCTCAGGGTCCTGGGATCAAGTCCTGAATGGGGCTCTCTGCTCACTGGGGAGCCTGCTTCCCCCTCTCTGCCTACTTGTGATCTCTCTCTCTGTCAAATAAATAAAGTCTTCAATAAATAAATAAAAATAAATAAATAAAATTTTGAGTGTGTGTAGCAGAGATAGATCCTACTAATTCATTAATAAAACTGTCTGATTTCATCATTCAATCTTTTCTCTGTTTACTGAATTTTAAAATTCTCTATATTTAGAGCTCTCTTTGTGAACTTCTAAGTAATTTGTTAAGGACTAAATAACATCACTCTTACGTTTTCAATTTAAAAGGGTTTTATATTGGGACGCCTGGATGGGTCAGTGGGTTAAGCCTCTGCTTTCAGCTCAGGTCATGATCTCAGTCAGGGTCCTGGGACGGAGCCCCCCCCATTGGGCTCTCTGCTCAGCAGGAAGCCTCCTTCCCTCTCTCTCTCTGCCTGCCTCTCTGCCTACCTGTGATCTCTCTGTCAAATAAATAAAATCTTTAAGAAGAAAAAAGGGTTTTATATTTCTTTTTAACCCCCTATGTCTCAGTTTCCCTGTTTGTAAATGTACTCTCCTTTAAATAATGTAAAGTGTTTGCATTGAGAATCTTCCATGCCATGCATAGATTCTTAGAAGAAAAATTGAGCACTTATTTGGGGAAATTAGAATTTCAGAAAAACAACAACAACAACAACAGTTATTGGAGGAAATGAAGAACGTTTTCTCTAAGTAGCTGCTTCTTAACAGTTCACTTGTGACAACTCATAGAAATCTCAAAATTTTAGTGTTAGAAACTTCAGAAAAGTAGTTATTCAGTGGTAAGCCATGGGTTTGTAAATTCTGTTTTTTTTTTTTCTCCCACATTTCAAATCTAGTTCTTTAAGAATGTTGTGTTTGTTAAGATTCTGAGACTTAGATGAGGGGGAAAAAAAGAGAGAAATAGCCTCTTCTACATTTGAAGGTAGAATAATTAAAATGCAGGGTGCCTGGGTGGCTCAGTTGGTCTGCCTTCAGCTCAGGTCATAATCCTAGGGTCCTGGGATCGAGCCCTACATCAGGCTCCCTGCTCACAGGGAGTCTGAATTTTAATATTGGTCTCTGTGCTTTAAAAACCTCTTGTACTTCCAGCTCACCTTGCCTGGCTCATCCTAGTTATTATAGGGCATCATGCGGAATTTCATAATTCAAAGTCGTTTAGAAAAAATAGGGTTGGCAGTAAACAACAGGTAAAACCAGTGGTTTGGTTTGGTTTTATTTCCTTGGAGAGCCCAAATTGTAAAATGATGAGGATCTATCCAACCAGATGTCCCAATCACATTGTTGAAGGCAGTTTGAGAATGTAAGTACTCAAGGGTCATGTGTTTCTCTGGCTTCTGCTGGTTATGCACTTATGTCTCAGAGGATTAAGTTTTCTTCAGAAAGTATGCAATTGAAGCCCTTTTGAATACCCAGGATAATTCAAATGTATGTTTTTAAAAGTTTCATCTTTGGAATATCTAGGCAACTAATGATCTAGTAATATACATGTACATAACTTGATATTGAGCTGTAGATTGTAAAAAAAATTTAAAAGAAGTCTTGGTGATTGGTTCAGTAATTAGGAAATATAAGAAAGAAAGGAAAATAAAAAGCCCAGGAAAATGCCTTTGGGGGCAAAAGATATAGGAATCAGACATCAGGGAAGTATAGATAATCATAGAGAAGGACAAAAAATGGAAAGAAAGAAAACATTTCCTACATAGAAAATATAGTATTTATAATCATTACAAAGAAGAATTATTGATATTCTTTTTTAAAGCATTGGGCATATCAGTCATGTATAAACAGGAGCTCCTGGGCATAGCTGTGTGTTGATCTCTCGGATTTTTTTTTTTTTTTTAAGATTTTATTTATTTATTTGACAGGCAGAGACCAAAAGTAGGCACAGAGATGTCAGAGAGAGATGGGGAAGCAGGCTGCGCACAGAGCGAGAGCTCGATGCAGGGCTCCATCCCAGTACCCTGAGATCATGACCTGAGCCAAAGGCAGAAGTTTTAACCCACTGAGCCACCCAGGCGCCCTTTCTCTTGGATTTAATACACAGGTTAACCATCCCTTTAAGCAAGAAGGTTGGTACCAAAACGAGGTTGAACTGGGAAGCCTGGTCTCTGGATTCTCCAACACAGATACAATCCCCTCAAAATACTTAAAAAAGATAATCTATTTAGAAATTAGTTTAAGGGGTACCTGGGTGGTTCAGTGGGTTAAAGCCTCTGCCTTCAGCTCAGATCATGATCCCAGGACCCTGGGATAGAGCCCCGCGTCCTCTCAGGCTCTCTGCTCAGCAGGGAGCCTGCTTCCCTTCCTCTCTCTCTGCCTGCCTCTCTGCCTACTTGTGATCTCTGTCTGTCAAATAAATAAATAAAATCTTAAAAAAAAAGAAATTAGTTTAATACTGCTGTTTTACACATTCTTTTCTTCAATTATCGGAAGTTTGCTTTTGACTTTTTGGGTCATCATACTGACAAGAATGCTCCCCAACGTTGTCCAGCTAACCAGTTTGATCACATCGTTGTCCTTATGACTGAAAGCAAGGGAATGGTTTTGCATATGTTAGCAAGCCCTTTCAAACTAGAATGGACCTTTTCTGTCTCAACCCAAACCAAACCATTTAAAAAATTCACGGGTGTGCAGGTTATCTTAGGTTTCACTGTTGCGCGTAGAGCTCAGAATCTGGCCTGTCATCACGGTAGCTGCATCTGCGTATGTACCAATCTGATTTGAATTTATCAGAGGGCAACTGAGTGATCTGTGTTCAGTGTCAGTAATTACAGCTTTTAGCAGCCTCTTCCTTCCTGGAAGAGGCTATTTAGCAAACAGCAATGAGCAGAGAGGCAGGGCCACCTACTGAGACCAGCTAAGATCAAGGTGTAAAGTTTTTCCAGCGAGATAAACACAACACCAGGCAAAGTGGGTGCAAGGCAAGATTTATTAAAGGCACTCTCCGGCGAAGTTTCAGGGCTCAGGAGGAGGGGAGCCAGGAAAGTTGCACCGGGAGGAGGTGGGCACCCTCGGGCTAGGTTCCGAGACTCTGGAAAGCAGAGGGGCAGGAAGTCGTGCCTAAGGCAGGGAGGAGGGGGCTTTTAAGGGGTCTTGAGGGGAGCTCAGGGGTCTTTTGGCAAGTTTCGCTTATTCAGATATTTCGCCCGCTCATCGGGGTCCCATTGGTCCATAGGAGCCCGGGGCGGGGGGTCTCAGATTCCTGCTTGGGCCTTTGTTCTCCTGTCTGAGCTCAGGTCTTGTGGCGGGAACTTTCGCCATCTTAAGTAGCCCTTTCTGCCAGCCCAACACAAGGAAAAAGCAGTGACTTGATCAAATGCTGACCTTTGCAGAGAGGATCTGATTCCCTGAATATTTGTGCAATTTGATTAATACCTGCATCTAAAAATATTATTTCCGGAGGCACCTGGGTGGCTCAGTGGGTTGGGCCTCTGCCTTAGGCTCAGGTTGTGATCTCAGGGTCCTGGGATCAAGCCCCGCATCGGGCTCCTTGCTCAGCAGGGAGCCTGCTTCCCCCGTCTCCCTCTGTCTGCTTACTTGTAATTTCTATCTCTCTGTCAAATAAATAAATAAAATCTTAAAAATAAATAAATAAAAATATTATTTCCAGGGGCGCCTGGGTGGCTCAGTGGGTTAAAGCCTCTGCTTTCCGCTCAGGTCATGATCCCAGGGTCCTGGGATCGAGCCCCACATGGGGCTCTCTGCTCAGCAGGGAGCCTGCTTCCTCCTCTCTCTCTGCCTGCCTCTCTGCCTACTTGTGATCTCTGTCTGTCAAATAAATAAATAAAATATAAAATATATATATATATTATTTCCACACTGCCAGAACACCCATTCTGGGCACTGGCAAAAAAAAAAAATTAAAATTAAAAATAAATAGACTATGGGCGCCTGGGTGGCTCAGTGGGTTAAGCCTCTGCTTTCGGCTCAGGTCATGATCCCAGGGTCCTGGGATCGAGTCCCGCATTGAGCTCTCTGCTCTGCAGGGAGCCTGCTTCTGCCTCTCTCTCTCTGCCTGCCTCTCTGCCTACTTGTGATCTCTGTCTGTTAAATAATAAATAAAAATATTTAAAAAAATAGACTAATAAGGCATCTTTTAAGTGCTCAGGGAACATCAGTATAAATAGAAATAAACAGAGGTCAGCAGTAGCAAGTGGTATAATTAGGAGAGTATAATTTTGGTTAAGCCCTTCTCACAGAAGTTCGCAAACAACATTGGAAACTGGTTTCTGGGTGAAGTGTTATGCTAAGTATGCATCCAGAAGAGGACTACTTTATGGTGCTCATGAAAAGCATGCTTTGTTTATTATTAGTTGTTAGATGCCTTTGTAAATATTGTGCCTTTAGCTCAGGTCATGATCCTGGGGTCCTGGGATAGAGCCCCGCATCGGGCTCCCTGCTCAGCCAGAAGCCTGCTTCTCCCTCTCCTGCTCTTCCTGCTTGTGTTCCCTCTCTCGCTGTCTTTCTCCCTCTTTCTCTTTCTCTGTTAAATAAATAAATAAAATCTTAAAAAAAAAAAAAAAAGGCCGGACTGAAATTGCAAATCACAAGCCCTTAGACAGTTAAGGGGGAAGAGAATGGGTTACGTTTCTTTGTCCAACCCAACTCAGAGAACAAATTTAGAGAAATGCAGTTGTCAGGTCTGAGTTGTATGTATAAAAATCAACCTCTTAGGACACTGAAGCATAAAGTTGATGCCAAAATGAAGTTTCCAAGTAACTGAGAGTCCATTTAGATTATCTCCCAAAATTGATCTATTTTATACGTGTGACACAAAGTGAATTTGATTTTGTCATTGGAATATTTAGTAAAAAATATCTTTTCTGTATTCTGTGTTGGCCATAGGATACAGAGATCTTTGTCTCTTCTCTCATTAGGAAAACAAAACAAAACAAAACAAAACAAAACAAAACAAATGAGCCCCCCCAAAAACTTGGTTAAGAACTAGGCATTTTAATAAGGCAGTAGCATCTTAACCATATTTAAAGATACTTGCATGTTTCGCGTTGTCAACCTTCTGGAAATTCTGTAATTCCTATCAGTTTTGAGAAAGCAGTATTCTGCAAGGAAGCCTCAAATAAATTATAGAAAAACTAAAACATTTTAAAATCCATTTAATAAATAGATAAAATTGGAAATGTCAGATTCATGATCTACTAAATTATTTTATGGCAAATATACTCACATGCTTAAACAGCCCTATTATAATTATATTACATTATAATTATATTATTATATTATTGTAGAATAATATCCAGGGTTTGGAAGTTTGGGCTAAGTGAATGATAGCCAAATGACTTCATGATTATTACTCTCCAAATTATGACAAGATCATTGAATCCTTAGATCTTAGATCTTAGGGCTTAGATCTGTATTTTTTTTTTAAGATTTTATTTATTTATTTGACAGAGATCACAAGTAGGCAGAGAGGCAGGCAGAGAGAGAGAGAGAGAGAGAGGAGGAAGCAGGCTCCCCGCTGAGCAGAGAGCCCGATGTGGGACTCGATCCCAGGACCTGAGCCGAAGGCAGAGACTTTAACCCACTGAGCCACCCAGGTGCCCCAGATCTGTATTTTTCACCTAGTAAGACACTGTGTCCCTTTGAGTGTAAGTGAAATGGTGCCCCGATTTTTTTCTTTTCTCTTTATTTTTTGTTTCCTGAGTGTTGTGTGCAGCCCTATAATGTCTGTCAGGTTTCCCCACTCTCAAGTTAGTACTTCTCTCTTTGGAATTAGTAACACTTCAAATTTATCTAACTTGGACTTTATAGCATTTGTATTTTGTGTCTTGGTTTAAAAGACCACTTCCAGGTTTCTAGTAAATTAACACGGACCACCTTCTGGAGCTTTCTGTGTTCATAGTTTCACGTTTAAAATTGTTACTGGAAAAGATTGTACTTTTTCTGTTATATGGCACTGACACCTTTGTTAGAAATCAGTTGGATCAAGTGTGTGAGTCTGTTTCTGGCCTCTCTATTTTGTTTGTTTGGACCATTTCACATCCCTGTACCATTGCCACACTACCTTACGAACAATGGCTTTGTAAAATGGGTTGATACATGATAACATAGGTCACTGATTGTATTCTTATTTTGCCTTGCCTATTCTTTTTTTTTTTTTTTAAAGATTTTATTTATTTATTTGTCAGAGAGATCACAAGTAGGCAGAGAGGCAGGCAGAGAGAGAAAGGGAAGCAGAGAGCTTGATGCGGGGCTCGATCCCAGGACCCTGAGATCATGACCTGAGCTGAAGGCAGAGGCTTAACCCACTGAGCCATCCAGGCACACCTTGCCTTGCTGATTCTTAACCTTTTTCATTCCTATATAAATTATAGAATCATTTTTTTTAAATTGCCTCAAAAAAGACTTCTGGGATTTGGGGATGATTTCCTTCAATATTTCAGTCAATTTGAAGATAACTGACATTTATAATAGGTAGTATTCCAATCCAAAGCATCATAACCCCTCCATTTATCTGGTTTTTGAATTTCTTTCATAATATTGTGTAGTATTCTTTGGGTTCCTTGAAGGTATTTCTATATAGCTAGATTCTTCGGCATCAGATAAACGATGCTGATGATATAAATGACATATTTTGTAACTAATATTTTTCTCATTTGTTCTCATATGGGGAGAAATACAATCATCTTGTATGTTGACAAATTGTCATCTTGCTAAATTATTTGTAATAATTGTTATGTAGATTTTTTTGTGTTTCTTACATCCACAGTCGCATCATCTGTGAGTCATGAAAGCTTTATTTCTCCCTTCCCCATCCCTACAAATTTTATTTCTTCTTCAGCTGTTGCAAAAATTTGGTCCTTCAGGATCATTTTGAATACAGTAACTGTGATAGCTAATAATTTTGTTTCCTTCCAGATCCCAGAGGAAAAATATTCAATATTTCACAATTAAGTTTGACGTTTTCTGTGAGGTTTTTGTAGATGTTTATCAAACTTAGAAAGTGCCCTTCTCTTCCTTTTTTTTTTTGTTTTGCTGAGAGTTTCTGTTTGTAATCATTAATGAGTATTAATTTTTTTCAAGTGCAATTTCCTTATCTATTGAGATGATACTCCTATCTTAACATTGGTCTGTTTTGTCTTCATTTCTTAATAACTGCATTTTAATGTGTTGTTTTTTAAAAAAAACATATAAAGCCTGAATTTTTTTGATACAATGTGTGATTTTTAACCAATGAATAAGTTAATTTACATTTGATGCAATGCATATATTAATTTGTGATTCTGTTTTTTATGCTTCTTTTCTTATATTATCAGTATTTTATTTTTCTTTTATATTCCCCATGAGTGCCTTTTATAGTTTAGGAGTGTGTGTGTGTGTGTCTGTGTCTTTTGCTTCAGGTTATTTATATCAAAAACTTTAAATGTACAGAATATTTTTAATTCTGGCCACCACTTGACACTGGATTTGCCAATTATTATTTTAAATTTTGGTGGTTTCCTTTTATAATTTAACGAAAAATACTGAAGCCATAGTTTCTTGATATATTCAGTGCCTATTGGTTTTCTTTAAAGAAAGTTTAGAAAAAGTGAAGTCATTCAAACTATTTTCCATCTGTATTAGCTTCCTATTGATGCTTTAACAAAATATTTCATTCTTAGTAGCTTAAAACAGTGCAAATTTATTTCTGAGCTCTGGAGTCCACAAGTCCAAAATCTGTCTCACTGAGCTACAGTCAAGGTGTCCACAGGGCTGGGTCCCTCTGGGTTCTGTGGGAGATACTATTTCCTTGCCTTGCTCAGTTTCAAGATGGTGTCCACAGTCCTTAGGACATGAGCCCCTTCCAGCCATCGGTGGCATGAGTCCAGCCTCTGCTAACATCAACACCCCCTGCATACCCAGGACAATTTCCTCTTCACAAGACCCTTGATTTGAACACATCTGCATATCCCCTGTTTGATTTGTTGTCATGTAATGTAATAGATCAACAGTTTCCTAGGATTAGAACATGGACATTTGGGCTGGGGAGGAACAGTTACTACTCAACCATACTTCCCCTCGCCCCTTAATATTTTCTTCTCAAGTATGGGTATGTGGTTTATTTTCAGACATTTTTCTCTGTTGGAGAAGGTCATGGAGAGGACATGACTCTGTTTGGCCTGAGAGCTGGACCAGGCCATCAGAGGCTCCTCACTCTCTCACCTGTCCTTGAAATTTACATTCTACCACAGTTCTCACAGTAGGAGCCCTTTTCAAGTACACAGTGTTGAGAGGGCAGCATGTTGTTGAGATCGCCTGGACATTATATGCTGGTGAAGACAGTTAAGGCTTCTATATAAAATTTTAAGATTCTGGTTGGCAGGAGAGCTACCTGTCTTGCAGCCGCTCAAGATAAGCAGGGAAGGTAAGGAAGTTGCCTTCCTATTACCAAGCAAAGTGGTCCAATTCTTTCTCCCATCTCTACTTGATCTCCGTGTTTAGAAGCCAGGTTCAAACTTCACCCAGGAACTCTAGAGGTTGGGTACTAATAGTCTGATATAGTCCTATTTCTCTAGTTGTTTGATCATCCCTCTTAAGTTAAAAAAAATCAGTTTCTTAAAAAGATTTTATTTATTTGAGAGAGAGAGAGAGAGTGCACGAGCAGGGAGGGAGGGGCCGAGGGAGAGAGAGAAGCAGGCTTCCGTCTGAGCAGGGAGCCCAGGGCTCCACCCCAGAACCCTGGAATCATGACCTGAGCCAAAGGGAGACACTTAACTGACTGAGCCACCCAGGCACTCCTCCATGTTTCTTTTTCATTATAATTAGTGAAATTCAATTTCAAGAAGTTTTTACTAGGTTGTTTAAACCAACAAGGTCTCACTAGGGCTCATTTCCTCGGTGATTTCTTCTTGCTTGTGAATGTGGGCTATTGTTTTTATTGTCTATTGTTTATTGTTTTTATTGTGACTGTCTCTGTAGTGACCCTCAGCTTGGTTGGTACAGTAGTGTTGGGTCAAACTTTCTTTCCTTCAGAGTTTCAGAGTTAATGATCTAAGGGGGTCAGCATCTGAATTAGTGGAGAAGTCTGAAGAGAGTCTGAATCTTTTTATGATTGTAAGCACTTTGCAAAATTTCTTCTTCCTTGAATTTCCACTACGTAACAGAGGTATATTTCATTGTTGATGACTTTTGTATCAGAAATTTCCCCTAGAAAATGTTATGTGCTTTCATCTTCAATTTTTCCAGAATTTCAGGAAAATTTTATTCTGATTCTGGAAAGCATTGACTTTTTGTTAATGGATTTTCTCCTTCAAGAAGACCAGTTATCCTTGGGTTGATGATCTTTGATCACCTTCCATACATGTAGGTTTTCCCTTATTTGCTTTAATTACTTTATTTTATATTTGACCTTCATTTGAATATATTAATTGTTCCTATATTTCAGTAAAATATTTCTCCTTTGTATGTTCTTTCCTTTCTGCCCTGAGTGCATTTACTAATTCAGCAATACTGTAACCTTGGCCCTGTATTTGTTTCCTGACTCTTTAAACTCTGTTCTCATCTCTTGTTGCTTTATGTTTTTATCTTTGAGGTATTAATAAGAAATGTTTTCTATTATGATTTTACATGTTGATTACCTGTTTATTTTCTTCTAAAATAGAGCTTATACTATTTTTCACATAGCTCATTTTTAATGTGAACAATTTGGCCCATACTTTTTCTTCGCACTGATGTTGTTTGTGTAACTTAATTATAAATGTTTGCTTTCTCCCCTTATCTGACTTCTACTTATCTCAAAGTTGCAGTTACCCTCAGAGTGTGATCTCTGCATGGTGGAGAGAAGGGGATTGCAAATTGTGGTGGAGTGGGAATCATCTGGGTTGAGGTAAACCTAATCAGAATTGTACTTGTTACCCCATCACTTTACAGAAGCTGTATCCTAATCAACACCAGAATATCATCAGGCTTCAAATAACACCTATGAACTTGAGGCAGAATCTTCCAGTCTTGGCATTTGTCAGAGAGAAGCTGCTTAATTAGCTTTAACCCTAGTCCATCCTGGTTTTTCCAGAAATCTTTTCAAATTCTCTATAAGGATAATGAGGCTGGCAATTGGATTGTAGACTGCTGTGTTGAGTTCAGAGAGGGTTGGAGGTACTTCAGCAGGTTTCTGTACTTCTTATCAAGCCAGAGATCTCTTCTTTCTTTTTTCTTAGGTTTAACTAAATTCTCGCTTATTCAGGGGATCTTACCTCTGGGTGTTTAAAATGTTTCTGCTTTTCTCCTAAAAAGAAAACCAAAACCATAATGTCAACAGTGTTCTTTTTCTGAGGTTCTTGGTCTTCTTTGAGCTGCCTCCACACTTTCTCATTATGCTCTTTCCAACCATGTATTTCTGATTGGACTTGTTCAGATTTTTTGTGAAATCAATTTCTCTCTCACTGTGCTTCTTACTGAGTTGTTAAAAGCTGCATGGAGCTAAACCAAGGTGGGCCTTGGAGAATATTTTTAAAAGCCTGCTCTTTCTCTCTCACCTCTTGATTTGATAGCCTCTGTTGTTTTTATGGAAGATTTTTGTTGGCTGGTAGTTCTTGTTTTGTGTTTAACCTATTTGCACTCATATTTTTAGGTTTGGAGACAGTAAAATGTTAAGGCTTATCATAATTCTATTATGTTTGGAAGTTCATATTGAGACTTTTTCAGCTTTTTCTAAAAGTAGTTGTTCTTCTATGTAGTTATATTACTTTTTTGTTCTTTTGGATCATTTCCATATGTATTTGGTACAGAAATATGTCGATGATTGTGATTTGCATGGCCCAGGCAACTGTAACCATAATTGACTTTGGATCGAAGGTAAAGTTAGTGAGGCTCATGAAATCTGCTTCTAAGACCTGGTGCTGTCCTTCTTAAGCATGATTTGAACCTGGGAAATAGCTCTCCTCTGAAGTTAAAATTGTTTTTCTGAAATGTACCCTCTGTCTCTGAAGGAAATAAGAAATTTGGAGCCACAACAGAAGTTCAGAAATACTGTTTAGTGAAGCATATCTTACAAAGACTTTTTGAACCAACTAGTTTCAATCCAGGACTTCCCAATTTTGTTGGCCATTTTCCCTTAACTCCTGGGGTTCATTTTCAATTAACTTCTTTCAGATTAAACATTGGATTAATGGGTTGCAGCCTTCACTGTACACTGGAATCACCTGTGAAGTTTTGTTGTCTTTTTTTTTTAATCTGTTTAAAGATTTTATTTATCTTTTTTGAGAGAAAGAGAGAGTGTGGATGCATGTTTGTGAATGGGAGGAGAGACAGAAGCAGAGCAAGAAAGATTAAGTAGACAGTTTGCTCAGCATGGAGCCCAACATGGGGCTTGATCTCATGACCCTGAGATCCTGACCTAAGCTGAAATCTAGGAGACACTTAACCAACTGAGCTACCCAGTTCCCCATCACCTGGAATGTTTTAAATACAGTAGTGCCTAGATACTAGCACCAGAAATTTGGTTTCAGTTTGCCTGGGGTGGAACTTTGATAGTGGTATGTTTAAAAGCTCCTAAGGGTGTTTAATGTGTAGTCAGAGTTGAGAACCATGTAACAGAAAATCAATTAGGAGGAATACCCATTTTCAGGAGTGAAACTATGGGAATACCTGCTTAACACTACCGTGCCTCTGGATAAGTGAAAGTAGATTATTTCCCCTTCACCTGGAGCCACATGAGAAATCATATTGATCTCAACTGTTGTCCAGTGTAGTAATTGAATAAAAAAGCACCTTCTTTTGGGAGAAGAAAAGCAAGCTATCCTTTGAAATTTGGATGGAAAATAATAAGATCGTGTTTGTTTTTTTCTTGGAAAAGTCTCTTTTTTTTTTAAATTTCTTTTCAGTGTAACAGTACTCATTGTTTTTGCACCACACCCAGTGCTAGATGCAATCCGTGCCCTCTCTAATTCCCACCACCTGGTTCCCCCAACCTTCCACCCCCCACCCCTTCAAAACCCTCAGATTGTTTTTCAGAGTCCAGAGTCTCTCATGGTTCACTTCCCCTTCCAGTTTCCCTCAACTCCCTTCTCCTCTCCATCTCCCCTTGTCCTCCATGCTATTTGTTATGCTCCACAAATAAGTGAAACCATATGATAACTGACTCTCTCTGCTTGACTTATTTCACTCAGCATAATCTCTTCCAGTCCCGTCCATGTTGCTACAAAAGTTGGGTTTTCATCCTTTCTGATGGAGGCATAATACTCCATAGTGTATATGGACCACATCTTCCTTATCCATTCGTCTGTTGAAGGGCATCTTGGTTCTTTCCACAGTTTGGCGACCGTGGCCATTGCTGCTATAAACATTGGGGTACAGATGGCCCTTCTTTTCACTCCATCTGTATCTTTGGGGTAAATACCCAGTAGTGCAATTGCAGGGTCATAGGGAAGCTCTATTTTTAATTTCGTAAGGAATCTCCACACTGTTCTCCAAAGTGGCTGCACCAACTTGCATTCCCACCAACAGTGTAAGAGGTTCCCCTTTCTCCACATCCTCTCCAACACAGCTTCTGCACAGCAAAAGAAATAGTCAATAAAATGTTGTTTTTACAGTCTGCTCTCTTTGAGGTGATTTACTCTATCAGAGTTGCTGAAGGATCAATTTCTTCAGTGACTGTTTCACACAAAGCTTGCTTTGGGGTTCACTTGAAATTTTCTATAATTATGGAGAAAGAGTTGAAAGTTAAAAGCATATTTAAAACCCGAACTTTTTTTTTTCAAGAAAGAAACCAAAAGACATCTAGACTTAGCCTGAGAAAGTGTCCATCTGTGTGGAGCTAGGGAGAAGCCTCTAGTCTACCTTCATCAGTTAACCTACTGTGCTACTAGAAAGTTTACCTCATGAATGCTTTACCCAGTCCAGGTGTTTGTTGGTCTTTTTAAATTGATCTGAACAGTAAATTAAAAGTTCCAACTTTTGCTCTGCTGAGAACCAATGTCCTTTACCAGAGTAGAGCAGACAGGCCTGAATTTTCAGTCCAGTTCTATCTCATGTGGAAAGCTTCCTCTTTTAGAAGACACTCCAGTGTTGGTAGACCTTATCAGATCAGTGATTCCCCAGATGTTCTAAGACGGCCCGGGGGATGTATCACTTTAAAGAGCAGCATCACATGCTCACTCAGAAAGCTGCCCCATGGGCCACCTGTACCCACTATGGACAGCTGTACATAAGCAAACTGATGTTCAATTCATAGACATAACTAAGCCAAGAAATACAGCAAAATGTAAGCATGGCATCAGGTGGTTTTGGGGGCTTGGGAATTGACTCTGTTTTCAAGAAAGAAAGCAGAGAGAAAATAAGGATGGGAGAAAAATCACTTTTTTCAAATATTTTCTATTAGGTCTAAGTAATTACAACCATTATAGGTATATTTAGTTTCAAGAAATTTAAAAAAAATTATGTTTGACACAACTTATTCCCCACATTTTAAGAATTATTCACATTTAAATTATTTTTTTAAGAATTATATGAAGTGATTTATCATCAGTTGCCATAGTGTATTTTCTATATATTATCCAATAATTAAAAAATGTGAAAGAGCCCCATACTATCAAATCTCTCTGAGGGATGTCTTTGGTTAATATGTTATTGAGTGGTTAAATTTTCAGGAGGGATGGAATCATCAAATACCAATCAATAATTTTTGCCTCGGGGTGCCTGGGTGGCTCAGTGGGTTAAGCCTCTGGCTTCGGCTCAGGTCATGATCCCAGGGTCCTGGTATCAAGCCCCGCATCGGGTCTTCTTCCTCCTCTGTCTCTCTGCCTGCCTCTCTGCCTACTTGTGATCTCTGTCAGATAAATAATAAATAAAATCTGTAAAAATAAATAAATAAATAATTTTTGCCTTAAGAGAGTGAAATACTCAGGGCACCTGTGTGGCTAAGGAGGTTGAGCCCCAGACTCTTGGTTTCAGCTCAGGTTGTGATCTCCAGGTCATAAGATCAAACCCAGCACCAGACTCTGCACTCAGCATGGACTCTGCTTGGGAATCTCTCTCTTCCTCTCCTTTTACCCCTAAATCCCGCTACCCCTTACTCTCGCTCACACATGCTCTCTCTCTCTCTCTCAAAATAGATAAATAAGATTTTTTTTAAAGAGTAAAATATTGGGGCACCTGGGTGGCTCAGTGGGTTAAGCCGCTGCCTTCGGCTCAGGTCATGATCTCAGGGTCCTGGGATCGAGTCCCACATCGGGCTCTCTGCTCAGCAAGAAGCCTGCTTCCCTCTCTCTCTCTCTCTCTGCCTGCCTCTCCATCTACTTGTGATCTCTCTCTGTCAAAAAAAAAAAAAAAGAAAGAGTAAAATATTGAAGTAGAAAAATAGGTTGTTTATTTCTACATATTTTTAAATCAATCCTGTAAGTTTCACAACATATTGTGATGGGAGTGAAGCTGGTACTTCTTACAGCAGCCAAGATCAAATAACATTAATCTTCTTGGGCCAAATATTGGTGATTCTCTGCCAACATTTGTCTTAGTTTTGGAGTATTCTGGCTGAAATATCGTGTATGTCTCTTACACTGTGATTCCTTTCATGTAAAATTCATTCTTTCTTGCATGTGTTCATGCTCTGTACATTTTCTGTGTGCTGGTACAGACTGGGGCCTGCAGCAGAGAGCTAGGACAGCACCTGCCAATGTGGAGATTATAGACTAGGGAGAGGACGAGGCATGAATCTCATGAAATCATGGATACATCATGTAAACCTTTAATAATGCTGTGAGAGAAGAATACCAATCCTTGGGAAGCATTTGGAAGACCTTAGCCCAAGCAGAAGTCTGGGAAAGCATATATGAGGAAGTGATATTTGAGCACAGATCTAAGAATTGAAGAAACATTTGTGTAATGAGGAGCCGTTCAGGCAGATAAATGAGATGTGACAAATCCTTGACATAGAATGTGCATGGGGAATTACAGGGACTGAACGAACTTGTGTGGGGCAGGCAAACAGCAAGGGAAGGGAGTTACTAGAGACAATGGGAGAATAGCTAGCAATCTGGAAATGTCAGAAGAGAAAATTCCCTTTTATTTAAGGGAGGTGATAGAAATGGTATCAAAAAGTGGTATTTTGTTATCAGTGTTGCTTAAATTGAATTTTACAATTCAACAGCCTAATATTTGTACTCCAATTTTTAAAAAGTCTAGTACAATTGACCCTTGAGCCACAAAGGGGGTTAAGGGTACTGACCCCCATGTAGCCAAGAATTCATGAATAATGTTTGCCTCCTAAAAAACTTAACTATTAATATTCTATTATTCTATTCTATATTCTATTATTATCTTAACTATTAATATTCTACTATGGCCTGGAAGCCTTACCAATAACATGAGGTATTGATTAATACCTATTTTGTATGTTATATGTATTATATACTGTATTCTTGCAATAAAGTAAAAGGAAACTAGAGAAAAAGAAATGTCACTGAAAAATTATAAAGAGAAAATTCATTGATGGTACTGTACTTATTGAAATAAGATCCGAGTATAAGTAGACCTGCACATTTCAAACCCATTTTATTTGAGGATCAATTGTATTTCTGTTGTGTGTGCCACTTCACTACCAAGTGTCAGTAGTGTGCCAGAGTCTTGGCCACATGGGTCACATAGTGAGATATACAGATAAATGTCACTATGGATAAATGTAAAAACAGTTTTCTCTTTGAAACATTACACATGTATCTATGCATTATAGCTAAATCAGTGTTAAACATATTTTCATAGAAAACATCAGAAAATGATTAAAAATTTAAATTTGATGGTCTCATATGCTATCCTTTAAAATATTGTATTTATTTATTTGACAGAGAGAGAAAATACCAGCAGGGGGAGAGGGAGAAGTAGGCTCCCTCCTGAGGGAACCCAGTGGAGGGGCTTGATCCCAGAATCCCAGGATTATGACCTCAGCAGAAGGCATATGCTTAACTAGCTGAGTCCCCCAGGCCTCTACCCTACTTAGGTCTTGAAAGTGTTCATGAAGAACGAGGAACACATACTTGCTGGGCACTTTCTTTTAGCCCGTTATGGTGTTAGGTGGTGGGATAGAAGTGTCATGATTGCCAACCTCAATCAACTTGCAATCTAATTGGAAAAGTACACTCATAGATTTTTAGGATTAGAGATAATGAATGACCAAATGAAAAGGAGATAGGGATGCAGTGGTAAGGTCTAGACAGAAGCAAGCTGGGTTTATTGGGAAACATGCATGGGGTTTTTACACCTCAGATAGACCTAGACAGTTGGGCAGTGAGCCAGGGCAAGAACACAGCAGATCTCCGAGCCAATTTCTCCAGTACAGAGCTGAGGAAGCAGAAAGGAGTGTGTGGGGCTGGGGGAGGAAGCAGTAAAAACACTACCCAGACCAGAGAAAGATGCCTACTGAAAAGTGATAGGTTGGTAAAGGGAAGGGTCTGATTATAAGAACATGGACAATGTCACAAGCAAACCTGCACAGTGTGTTGTTATGTATGTTACCATTTTTTGGAGAAGGCTGACAAGAAATTGGGGCAGGACGAGTATCAGTCTAGAAAATGAAGCTGGTGTTGGATTGCAGAAACCATAGAATACACCAGGGCTGAAGAGTATGTGTATCCATATTTAGGGCATTGGCTGCCTGTTATATACTTGGGGCAGCGTACTGGTATGCTCGTAGCCAAGCTTCGAGAGCCAGGATTTTATAGTATTTATAAATTTAGTATTTAAAATTAGATCACCTGGGTATAAATTCTGGCTTGAACACTTATTACCTGTGTGATATTAGGGAAGGCATTTTTTTTTTATTATTTAAACTCGACTAAATAACATGTACTGTATTATTGGTTTCAGAGATAGAGCTCAGTGATTCATTAGTCTTATATAACATCCAGTGCTCATTACATCACGTACCCTCCTTAATGCCCATCACCCAGTTACTCCATCCACCACCCACCTCCCCTCCAGCAACCTGCAGTTTGTTTCCCATGATTAAGAGTCTCTTCTGGTTTGTCTTCCTCTCTGATTTTGTCTTGTTTTATTTTTCCCTCACTTCCCCTATGATCCTGTTTTGTTTCTTAAAATTTGCATATAATTGAAATCATAGGATAGTTTTCTTGCTCTGATTGACTTATTTTGCTGTGCATAATATCCTCTAGTTCCATCCATGTCAAATGGCAAGATTTCATTTTTGATGGCTGTGTAGCATTCCATTGTGTGTGTGTGTGTGTGTGTGTGTGTGTGTGTCCTGTGTGTGTGTGTACCACATCTTCTTTATCCATTCATCTGCAATGGGCATCTGGGCTCTTTCCATAGTTTGCATAGTTTGGCTATTGTGTACATTGCTGCTATAAACATTGGGGTGCATGTGCCCCTTCAGATCACTACATTTATACATTTGGGGCAAATACCTAGTAGTGCAATTGCTGGGTCAGAGGGTAGCTCTATTTTCAACTTTTTGAGGAACCTCCATACTGTTTTCCAGAGCAGCTGCACCAGCTTGCATTCCCACCAACAGTGTAGGAGTGTTTCCTTTTCTCCGCATCCTTGCCAGCATCTGTCATTTCCTAACTCGTTAATTTTAGCCATTTGCACTTGTGTGAGGTGGTATCTCATTGTGGTTTTGATTTGTAGATACCTAATAGGTAAGGCATTTTTAAATTCTGTATTCACTGTTGTGAGCATTAATGAATTATTATATGTAAACAGGTACAATAGCTGGAACACAATACCTACTATTAAACCAGCAGCGATGTTTAATAATGAACTTAAGGAAAAAGTGGATGTAATAGCACAGGTAAGAAAAACTCACCATCTGAGGTAATGACTTCAAGTTTGAAACATTGCAGGTGGTAGAAATAACATGATTAACAACTGAATTTTGCTCCAAATGAGCAAGTAACATAGACAAAGACTTCTGTTACCCACTTCACCTATACAAGATGTAGAACCACTTTTTTAAAGCTTCTTAAAATTCATTACTTTTGAGGTTTGTTGAGGTTGGGAATCAAAAGAGAGACTTTACCTCCTGGGCTTAAAAATATTCTATTCTTGGAATATTGAGGAAAACATCTGAATTACAGATTATGGGGAATGGGAGAGATGTTGGGATTGAAATATGAGGGACAGGGGTTATTCTTACAATCCTGATGGAAAGTCAAACCCACAAACTCAAAATCCGTATGCTTGATGTCACTTGCTTCAAAAGTCCAGAAAATATTATTAACAGGATAATTTCTGGAAGAAAAGAACAGAAGAGAAAGCAATGATGACCGGAGCCTTGGAAGGATTCTCTAATATAACATGTACATTACAACTGCTTTCTTTGGCACCACCAGGAAAAAACATGTACAAGGCATTTTTACACAGTTTCCTCCTGTTCCTTATAGACAAGATATAATAGAGATATACACACTGGATTTATGGACTACTAAGCAGATCGGTAACTGGCTGAAATTGTTTGAAAATGCTTTCAAATATTTGGAAAGGAAGAGGGAAAATCGTTAATTTGAAGAGGTCTGGGGTGGCACTCACAGTAAAAGATGAAAGCCATAAACAAAGGGATCTCTTGATTTAAGAGAAAAGTGTAACCAAGCTGTCTGACCATGCATACATTCCTATTGCTGATTATGTTTTCTTTCTTTCTTTCTTTCTTTCTTTCTTCCTTCCTTCCTTCCTTCCTTCCTTCCTTCCTTCCTTCCTTTCTTTCTTTCTTTCTTTCTCTTTCTTTCTTTCTTTCCTTCTGTCCTTCCTTCCTTCCTTCTGCCCTTTCTTCTCCTCCTCTTCCTTTTTCTACTTCTTCTTCCTCCTCTCTCCCCTCCCCCCTCCTCCCCCTTCCCCTCCCTCTTCTCCCCTTCCTTCTTCTCCTCCCCCTCCTCCCCCTCCCTTTCCCTCTCCCCCTCCCCACTTCTTCTCCTCCTCCTACTTCTCCTCTCCCTCCTCCCCCTACCTCTCACCCTCTCCCCCTTTTTCTCCTTCTCCTCCTCCTCCTCCTCCATTGTTGATTATGTTTAAAAGAATGGGCAGCAATTCTGGGTCAGGAAGTCCTAGAGACTAGGGCGTGGATGTTTACCCTTTTTGCCCAGCATACATATTCCATATACTTGCCCAGGGAGAAAGTTTTGCTTTGAGGAGCTAATCTAGCTTCTTTGGTGATGGTCTAGAGAGGCTGCTAACAGAATGTCTTCCTCTCCTGGCTAAGTGGTCAACTTGATGCCAATCAGTCAGAATCACTTTAGAATTTGAGCTGCCAAAGATGGGATCTTTCATCCCTTGGGACAAACACCATGGGAACTGCCCCTGAGTTCCCCCAGCTGGATGCTCAGAGTTGCTCTGTTTTCACTTCTTCCCAGGAAGGAGCTTTTCAGTGCCTATTCTTAGGGACACTTCTCACTCTTATAATCACTTCAGAATATTGCAAAACTGTCGGGATTGGCTTTCAGTTGCTTAAAACTCCAGAATCCTCATTAATACACAGGTGTTGAGCCGCACATTCATGACTGAACTAAATCACTGTTAAAATACCTTTCCGGCCAGACTGCCTGTGATTCTCTGATTTGGAAAAAACTTTGCCTATTTTTTTTAAGATTTATTTATTTATTTGACAGAGAGAAAGAAATCACAAGTAGGCAGAGAGGCAGGTAGAGAGAGAGGGGGAAATAGACTCCCTGGTGAGCAGGGAGCCCAATGTGGGGCTCCATCCCAGAACCCTGAGATCATGACCTGGGCTGAAGGCAGAGGCTTAACCCACTGAGCCACCCAGCCGCCCCTTCCTATATTTAATAGGAAAACAATGATAGGAACATAGCAGAACCAGAAAATTGTTGACAGATCGAAAAATCCCAGCTGTATTTTCTTCTCATTGTGACATTTTATGGAATTAATCATAATTACCTGCTATCCAAGCTTATGAAATTTTTATTTATGTAAAACTTCCTCTTGGGTTCCAATGTCCTGCAGTTGTTCTGAGTCCACTCTTGATGTCCGATCTGTACAAATGATCCAAAGGCCAAGCACAGTGATTTCATGAAATTTGACATTATCAATGTCGGCTTCAACCGACAAGCAGTCACATTTTACACTGCAGGCCAACGGGACCCTGTCACTCGGGAAAATAAGTGGGATTTCCTACCTTGAGGAGATTGAATTGATTCCCCGGACCAAAGAGTGAAGAATTCTCCAAACCAGAGGCTGTCATCTCTCCCTCTTTCAGATCCATAAGGCATTGTCTTCATGTACCTAAAAAAATCATCTGGTGTTGATTGGACTTATGTCAATGTAGTAGATCTGAAACAATGCTCTCAGGTTTGACTGTGTTAAAGAATATGACCTTTGTAGGGACACCTGGGTGATTCAGTCGGTTAAAAATCTGCCGTTGGCTCAGGTCATGATCTCAGGGTCATGGGATCAAGTCCCGCATCGGACTTCCTGCTCCTCAGAAAGCCTGCTTCTCCCTCTGCCTGATGCTCCCCCTGCTTGTGCTCTTTCTCTCTCTCTGACAAATAAATAAATAAAATCTTAAAAATATATATACCCTTCATATTTACTTGTTCTGTCTTCTGCTTGGCTAAACCACACTTTGTTACTGACCATTGCTGGAAGTTTTTTTTGTTTTTGTTTTTAAAAGATTTTATTTATTTATTTGAGAGAGAGAGAGAAAGTGCACATGCATGTATGAGTGAGGGGAGAGGAAGAGGGAGAAGTAGACTCCCCACTGAGCAAGACCTATGCAGGGCTCCTTCCCAGGACCCTGAGATCATAACCTGAGCCCCAGGCACACACAACCTACTGAGCCAGCCAGGTGGTCCCCTGCTGGAAGTTTTAGGTCCTCAGTCATCTGACCTCTCTCATCTGTACCTCTCCTATTTTGTGGGAGTCATCTTGGCTTCTCCCAGTTCTCTCCTTAAATCCATTCTCCATTTTGGAGACTGTTAGTGATAGATCTTTATCCATCCATATGATTAATATATGGATTATGTATGAATTAAACCAATCAAGTTTTCTATCTTGGGAGAAAAAAAATGTATGGAATATATTTTGTTTCCTCGGGGTTTTCTTTCTTTCTTCTTTATATGTTTGCTTACCAGAAAGTTAGATGTCCTTTTTTTCTTCTAATTTTTGTGATCTCTCTTAAGTCTTCAATTAATTTTTCTTTCATATTCCAAATATGAACTATTTTATTGTCTATTTCATAATCCTCAGCTTCTAAACATCTTTCTGGAGTTTGTTTGGGTTTGTCTTTTTTTTTTTTTTTGGTATTTTAAAAGAAACAGTATTTAAATGTAGACAGTCTTTGTGTGTGTGTGTGTGTGTGTGTCTTCATGTACAGGTATGTGGCTTTCTAGTTCATTAATCTCAGATTTTTTTCCATTATTAATTTCTTGTTTAATTTCCTTGTGGTTTATTTAACTGATTTTTTTTCCAGTGAATATTCTTTTTGATATTATTTTCTTCTTTAGAATTGAAGACTTTTGTGGGCCTAAATTTTTCACTGACAATAGATTTTGCTGTGCTCTATTAGTATTGTCATGAATTATGATGATTTTCCTTGGCTTTCAGGTCATTTGTACTTATTATTTTTTAAGATTTTATTTATCTGGGAGAGAGAGATCACGATTGAGAGAGTGAAAGAGAGAACATGACCAGGGAAGAGGGGCAAAGGGAGAAGCAGACTCCACCCTGAGCAGGAAGTAAAACAAGGGGCTCAATCCCAGGACACCAGGATCATGACTTGAACTGAAAACAGACGCTTAACTGACTAAGCCACCCAGGCACCCCTGTACCTATTATTTTAATCCCAGCTTTGAGCTGAGTAATTTTTTTGAACTAAGTAATTTTTGTAAGCGTGTTTCTTAATTTCTAAAAAAGTTCATTTTTGTAACTGGTTGTTTCTAAATTTTTTATTTTTTTAAATTTTCTAGTTATCAGAGGATATGAGATAGAGAAACTTCTATTATAATTTTAAAAATATTTTATGTGGCAAATAAAATGACCTATTTTTGTAGTTATTTTCTTGAAAATAAGAAATGTGGACTTCCTCTATTTCTTCCTCTCTCTTCACACACTTGTTTGTAATTAACACTTCTGACTTGGATTATATTTTTTCCTACTATAGCTGTTCAATTTTGAAAAAGAAAAAGTGTGTTTTCAGACTCCCAAATGGGGGCTTATCTTTCTTTCTTTCTTTTTTTTTTAATTAATTAATTTATTTATTTTCAGCATAACAGAATTTGTTTATGCACCACACCCAGTGCTCCATGTAATATGTGCCCTCCTTAATACCCACCACCTGACTTCCCCAACCTCCCACCTCCTGCCCCTTCGAAACCCTCAGATTGTTTTTCAGAGTCATAGTCTCTCATGGTTCATCTCCCCCTCCAATTTCCCTCAACTCCCTTCTCCTCTCCATCTCCCCTTGTCCTCCATGCTATTTGTTATGCTCCACAAATAAGTGAAACCATATGATAATTGACTCTCTCTGCTTGACTTATTTCACTCAGCATAATCTCTTCCAGTCCCATCCATGTTGCTACAAAAGTTGGGTATTCATCCTTTCTGATGGAGGCATAATACTCCATAGTGTATATGGACTACATCTTCCTTATCCATTCGTCTGTTGAAGGGCATCTTGGTTCTTTCCACAGTTTGGCGACCGTGGCCATTGCTGCTATAAACATTGGGGTACAGATGGCCCTTCTTTTCACTCCATCTGTATCTTTGGGGTAAATACCCAGTAGTGCAATTGCAGGGTCATAGGGAAGCTCTATTTTTAATTTCGTAAGGAATCTCCACACTGTTCTCCAAAGTGGCTGCACCAACTTGCATTCCCACCAATAGTGTAAGAGAGTTCCCCTTTCTCCACATCCTCTCCAACACACGTTGTTTCCTGTCTTGCTAATTTTGGCCATTCTAACTGGTGTAAGTTGGTATCTCAATGTGGTTTTTATTTTTTTTTAAAAGATTTTATTTATTTATTTGACAGAGAGAGATCACAAGTAGACGGAGAGGCAGGCAGAGATAGAGAGAGAGGGAAGCAGGCACCCTGCTGAGCAGAGAGCCCAATGCGGGACTCGATCCCAGGACCCTGAGATCATGACCTGAGCCGAAGGCAGCGGCTTAATCCACTGAGCCACCCAGGCGCCCTCAATGTGGTTTTAATTGGAATCTCCCTGATGGCTAGTGATGATGAACATTTTTTCATGTGTCTGTTTGTTTTTTAACGACTGAATTTTTTAGACAAAATTAGGTAAAAAAATTTTTAGACAAAATTAGGTAAAATTAAGAGGAAGATACATTACCATACCCTCACTCATGTATAGCTTCACCCATTATGAACATGACCCATTGGATGGTATATTTGTTACAGTTGGTGAACCTACATTGACATGTTTTATTTATCCAAAGACCATTGTTAACTTTAGTGTTCAGTCTTAGTATTTCACATTCTAAGAGTTTGGAAAATGTATAATGACATGTATCAATGATTATAGTATTACACAGAGTATTTTCACTCTCTGAAAAATCCTTTGTGCTCTGCTTTCCTCTTCCTTAACTCCTATCAACCGCTCATCTACTATGCTCTCCATAGTTTGGCCTTTTCCAGAATGTCACATGGTTGGAATTGTACAGTATGTAGTCTTTTCAGATTGGGTTCCTTCACTTAGCAATACTCATTTAGGTTTGTTCCATATCTTTGTGTGACTTGATAGCTCATTTCTTTTTAGTATTGGATAATGCTGAATGATGTATCATTTACTGAAGGACACCTAAGTAGCTTCCAAGCTTGGACAATCATGAATAAATCTGCTCTAAGCATCTATATGCAGGCTCTTTTGTAAGCATAAATTTTCAATTCCTTTGGGTTAATACCAAGGAGCACTTGCTGAATCATATGTAGGAGTATATTCAGTTTTGTAGGGAATTACCATACTGTCCTCCAAGTGGCTGTATCATTTTGCATTCCCACCACCAGGGAACACGAGTTCCTGTTGTTCCATATCCTTGCTAGCATTTGGTGTGGCAAGTGGTCCAGATTTTGGCCATTCTAGTATGGGGTGGTATCTTATTGGTGTTTTATTTATTTATTTATTTATTAAAGATTTTACTTATTTGACAGAGAGAGAGAAGTCACAAGTAGGCAGAGAGGCAGGCAGAGAGAGAGAGGGGAGGAAGCAGGCTCCCTTCGGAGCAGAGAGCCCGACGTGGGGCTCGATCCCAGGACCCTGGGATCATGACCTGAGCAGAAGGCAGAGGCTTTAACCCACTGAGCCACCCAGGCGCTCCTCTTATTGGTGTTTTAATTTGCATTTCCTTGATGACATATGATGTGGAACATCTCTTAACATGCTTATTTGCCATTTGCGTTTCTTCTTCAATGTGGTGTTTATTAAGGTTTTTGGTCCATTTTTAAATATTCTGTTGGTGGTTCTCTTATGGTTGAACTTGAAGAATTACTTGTGTATTTTAGATAAGAGTCCTTTATCAGATGTGTCTTTTAAAAATAGTTTCTTTCAGTCTGTGGCTTATTTGCTAATTCTCTTGACATTGTCTTATCAGAGCAGAAGCTTTGAATGTTAATGAAGTCTAGCTTATCAATTATTTCTTTCATGGGTTGTGCCTTTGGTATCATTTCTGTGATTTCATTGCCAGATTTTTTATATTTCATCTTCTAGCATTTTGGTGCTGATACGTAGGAACATGATTTGAGTGTTGTATATTGGCTTTGTATCCTGAAAACATGCTAACATCATAAATTAGTCCTAGCAGCTTTTGTATACATCCTTTTGAATTTTCTACAAAGACTAACTTGTGTCATCTTTAGAGATGGGATTATGTCTCTCTTTCCAATATGTATGTTTTTTATTAATTTTTATTGCATTATCTGGGACTTTGAGTACAGTGTTGAATAGGGGCAATAAAAGAAGACATTCTTACCTTGATCCCAATTTTGGTGGGAAAGTACAGTGTTTTGCCATTATGTATGATATTAGTTTTAATTTTTGGTTCAATGTTGATTAAGTTGAGACTTTATTTTCTATTTCTAGAAAAAAATTTTTTATTTCTTTTATTACAAACAGATGCTGAATTTTGTCAGACACTTTTCTACATCTATTGAGATACTCATATAGCTTTTCTTCATATGTTAATATGGTAAATACTTAGTGATTTTTGAATGTTGATTCTAAATTTGACTTCATGCTCTCTTGTTGAGAAATTCCTGTGTCTTTAAGTAGGTCTCCAATCAAAAGCAGTTATTGGGTCTTGGTATTGAGGTAAAGTTGACTTCATTAATGATTTGGAAAAGTTTCTATTCTACTTTTTGTAGACATTTGTATTAATGTGGTATAAATTTTTCCTTCAGTGTTCCATCAAATTCAAAGTGAAAACATCTGGGTCTTGAGTTTTCTTTGGAAACTTAGCTAGTGGGTAGTGCGTCCCTCCTGTAGTCATTATTGTGGGTCCTCAGTACTTTCTGATCTTCCCTGGTGTCTTTGGGCAGAGAAATCCTGTTAGAATGTAGGAATGCTCTTTGTCTACAGCCCAAAGGACTTCACAGTCTCATGCTAGCTCATACTCAGTTTGACAACATGTTTAAAAAAGGAAGAAAAGAAGGAAAGAAGGAGGGAGGAAGGGAGGAAGCTCAGTCTTCTTACTTGCTTAGGTGTCATTTGGCAGTATCTGTTTTAGTTGGGTGACAGCCATTTCTTCCTACAAGTGCCTGTCACCCTCTAGATTTCAGGTTAATCATTCACCCTGTGAGTTCGTTTTTCTGAAGATTTCAAGGGAAGTATTTAACTTGCAGTTTGTCAATTTCTCTCTCATTTTCATGGTGGGAGCTATGCTCTTTGCAGCTCTAAACTGAAATTTTTTTACAATTCTGTGCAGAAACTGGTAACCCAATACTATGAACTGCTGATACTGTTTAATTAGAATATCACAAGAACATCAGAATATTTTTTTGAATCACACATATAAAACTTCATTTGGGGGTGCTTGGGTGGCTCAGTGGGTTAAAGCCTCTGCCTTTGGCTCAGGTCATGATCTCAGGGTCCTAGGATCGAGCCCTGCATC
Organism: Lutra lutra; assembly: GCF_902655055.1. NCBI lineage: Eukaryota > Metazoa > Chordata > Mammalia > Carnivora > Mustelidae > Lutra > Lutra lutra. Next base: position 142,912,270 of record NC_062282.1, on the reverse strand, counting down.
AGGCTCTCTGCTCAGTGGGGAGCCTGCTCCCCCTCCCCGCCTGCTTCTCTGCCTACTTGTGATCTTTCTGTCAAATAAATAAAATCTTTAAAAAATAAAATAAAATAAAACTTCATTTGGCTCAAGGACCTATTAATACAGAATATTTCTTAGAGGCATTGTTTTTGGCATTAAGGAATTTGTATCCATATTCATGTTTGCCAATTTTAACTTTACAAAATTGCATAATAGTTAATCTCTGGGTACTTGTATGTACACTTGATGATTAAATGTAGAATAATCAAGAATTTATAGAAGAAACTAGAGAATTCAAATGAAGTAAAACACAATTTAATTTGAAATTAAATAGGACAAAATTTTTTTTAAGATTTTATTTATTTATTTGACAGAGATCACAAGTAGGCAGAGAGGCAGGCAGAGAGAGAGGAGGAAGCAGGCTCCCCGCTGAGCAGGGAGCCTGATGCGGGCCTCGATCCCAGGACCCTGGGATCACAACCTGAATCAAAGGCAGAGGCTTTAACCCACTGAGCCACCCAGGTGCCCCAATAGGACAAATTTTTATATTAGGAGCTTGAATACTTCAGTTATGTCACATAAATTATTTTCTAACTCTATGTGGGGAAAAACTTCTTTTTAAACCATTACAAACTTGTTAAAAACCTGTTAAAAACTTGTTTTTAAACTATTGATTATTATTCATAATAAGCTACTCTCACACATTTTTTTTTTGTTTGATATTTGAAGGCATGGAAACAGAGAAGTTATAGATCTTTTATCCAATGGCAGAGTTATTCAAGATGTTCTTGTTTTGAATAGTGCAAAGAAATAACATAATGCTATTAACATTTACATTACTTTGTAACCATAACTTTCTTTTATCTTAAAAAGAAAAAGCTAAAATAAAACCCCCAAAGTTTGTTTTTAATCAGTTTGACCAGAGATTTGAAACTGATTTTGGATATTTTATTTGATACTTAAAAAATTAAGGAAACAATGACACAATTCAGAAAATTATAGTTAGGGTAATTGAAGTATTTATTTTAGATTGTCAAAGAATGTGTTAGAATTCTCATTAAGTTTTTCCTATCTTGTTTTGAAAGTTGATAAGAATACCTATACTGATATATTACCCCTATAATGTAAGATAATTAATATTAAAGAACATAGTTTTTTTTTAAAGATTTTTATTTACTTACTTGAGAGAGAGAGAGAGAGAGAGTGAGAGAGAGAGAGAGAGCACAAGCAAGGAGGAGTGCCGGGGAGACGGACAAATGGGCTCCTCGATAAGCAGGGAACCCGATGCTAGGCTTGATCCCAGGACCCTAGGATCATGACCTGAGCTAAAAGCAGACACTTAACCAAGTGAGCCCCCCAGGCACCCTGTCATTTATGTTTAAACTATAAAAATTTATTTTCAAGCAGCAACAATAGGTAGAAGGAGCTTTGTTTATCACCAAAAAGTATTTTAAAAAAGAAACCTGCATATGCAATACTACTCTTCTGATTTTTTGTTGTTGTTGTGGGAAATAAATAGTGGAAAAGTACCAGATGGTATTTTCAAGCTGAAACTTTCCAAAGTCTAATATCAAGTCAAATTTTCTTGTATAGTCTTATATGGACTTGTTATTGAGAAAGGATCTCTGAAAAATTTCTTCCCTAACCTCATAATGTAATAAAAATGAGAACATGTGGGGCACCTGGGTGGCTCAGTGGGTTAAAGCCTCTGCCTTCCGCTCGGGTCGTGATCCCAGGGTCCTGGGATCGAGCCCCATATCGGGCTCTCTGCTAGGCAGGGAACCTGCTTTCCCCTCTTTCTCTGCCTGCCTCTCTGCCTACTTGTGATCTCTGTCTATCAAATAAATAAATAAAACTTAAAAAAAATGAGAACATGTTTGAACCCAGAGAAAATGCATACAAATCAACATAGTTCATAGTCTAAATTATTTTTCATTCATTTTTGTTGTGGAAAGTTTGGTGACTTCTACAGCAAAGCCTTTAACAATATTATTTTGTTTGGTTACCTATTTTTGCAGGAATTTGAAACAAATTAGCTGTTAACTGAGTGGCCAAAGAGCACCTGGAAAAAATGTATTCAGCCTTAACTTTTTATTTTTTTTTTCAAAATTTAGTGTAAAAGCCTGATAAGGCAAGTTATTAATTCATCCAGATAGAATTTGAAGCAAATTATAAACTCCGTAGTATTTAGGATTACCTCTACACTAAACCTGTTAGCATATTCAGTGCCACTTGGTTTAAATATGTAGTTTAAACACTTTTTGGTATATTGCCTCTCGAAATATACCTGCAAAAAAAAGTAACTTTAAATGAAATATTCTTTTTTTCTTAAAGATTTTATTTATTTATTTATTTATTTGACAGAGAGAGAGAGAGAGAGAGAGAGACCACAAGTAGGCAGAGAGGCAGGCAGAGAGAGCAGGAAGCAGGCTCCCCGCTGAGCAGAGAGCCCAATGCCGGGCTCAATCCCAGGACCCTGAGATCATGACCTGAGCTGAAGGCAGAGGCTTTAACCTACTGAGCCACCCAGGTGCCCCTTAAATAAAATATTCTTGATTAGGACTATTCCAAATATGAACATATGCTCTTTTTCTCTGATCTTAGAAGTTGATGAGAGCTTACCCCACTGAGCCCCCCATTATGAGAGCTTTAAAAAAGAGAACCAGAGAGAATCTAGTGAAATGGTGTGGGATTGCTAATCCCATGTTGCTTTTTTTAGGGGATGAGTTAGCATTCTAATATTAATACAGACCCAGCAGATGGGCTTTACTTCTTCTTTTTTTTTTTTTTCCATTTCCTTGTGAAATATCCATTTAAGTTTACTTCCCCAGGATTGTAGGCATTTAACTCCAGTGTCCTTTTTATTTAGGTGATTTAAGGATTTCTCTGCTGTCATCACAATTGTTCAGTGCCAGGAAGAACTGAATCTTCCTGAAGAAGCTTGGAATATTTTAATGTAAATCTTTTGATGGATGTGGAAAAATCAGTGCTAATTTAAGACTGTAAAAGTGATCATCATCATATATCATTTAGGATTTTTGTTCTAGGAAGGCATTAAGGAAAATTCCAGCAAGAGAGTATATCATTTTGAAGAAGAATTGCCTACTCTGGGGCAGTATTAGTCAAGATAAGAACCCATGTGAAATAAGTCAGAAATATATATTACTTCCAGATTATACCTGGAAAGCCATGATAAGAAACTGGAAAATAATAGCAATGGAGATAATGTGGGGTTCTTCAAATAATGGAAATAACATAGAATGACAGAAAATCTTGTCTCACAACCTGTGTTTTATTTTTGATTCGAATGCTGAGAGGGACAGTGAGGTTCTATACACTTAAGCTTTGAAAACATCTTCTTCCACTATCTTTGCAATGACCAGACATGTTTGTGCTTATGTCAAACTAACTTAGTGAGCTCTAGACAACAACAATGACAAAAAAAAGAAAAAAAAAACCTAAACAGTAAAAAATATATATACCCCTGGGAAATTACAGCCATTTTTGAGACCAACGATTAGCAAAATGTACATCCTTGGATTGTGTCCCAGTTAAGATGGAGCTCACTCACCTGTTCAAAGTCATGAATGTGAGATTTCTCTTATATCTGGTTCAGAATGGTATTTGGTTACAAGCCTGTAATTATTTGTGGCTGTATGTCAAGTTAGCTCAAGTAGGGGAAACAGTATTATACAAATACTTAGCTCAGCTCAAAACAGTCACTGAGAAGCTTCAGTTAGAAAGCCAGAGGAGGATCCCTTGGTGGCTCAGTGGGTTAAGCATCTGCCTTCAGCTCAGGTCATAGGGTCCTGGGATCAAGCCCCGCATCAGGCTCCCTGCTCAGCAGGGAGTCTGCTTCGCCCTCTACCCTATCCCCCTGCTTGTGATTTCTCTCTCACTCAAATAAATAAAACTATTTTTAAAGATTTTATTTATCTATCTGACAGATCACAAGTAGGCAGAGAGGCAGGGAGAGAGAGAGAGGAGGAAGCAGGCTCCCCGCTGAGCAGAGAGCCCAACGAGGGCTCTAATCCCAGGACCCGAGACCACGACCTGAGCTGAAGGCAGAGGCTTTAACCCACTGAGCCACCCAGGCACCCCAAATAAATAAATAAAATCTTAAAAAAAAAGAAAAAAAACAGAGGAGAGAGAAAGAAGATGTTCTAATAATGGATAGTTACATATTTTGTTAGAGAGAGAACCAGAGACATGCTGCTCGTGCATGTGACATGAAGTCACAGTGTGGCACTTTTGTCTCCTTTGTTCTGAGATTGTTAAATTTAAGTTCAGATAACATTATGAAGGATGGCGAACACAGTGCCAAGTAAGGACTTTTTTTTTTTAATAAAGATTTTATTTATTTATTTGACAGAGAGAGAGAGAGAGCAAGAGTAGGTAGAGACGCAGGCAGAGAGAGAGAGAGGAGGAAGCAGGCTCCCCGCTGAGCAGAGAGCTTGATGTGGGGCTCGATCCCAGGACCCTGAGATCATGACCTGAGCCGAAGGCAGAGGCTTAACCCACTGAGCCACCCAGGCGCCCCCCAAGTAAGGACTTTTTAATGTTTCCATGAATCAACAAGGAAACGTTAATGGTTTTCAGCAGAGAAGTGATGTGATGAAAGACTGTATGTGAGAGGTCAGCCTGCTGTGGAGGGGTTTAAACACAAGAGGTTCAAGAAAAATGGGTTGACGTGCATCCAATGTTCTAAAGAAGTCCGGAAGTGGAGGGAATAAGAAATGGCCTTTGAATCTGACAGTTGATCAGTCACTCACCTGTGGAAATATAATTTCAGTACAGTGATGTTGTTGGAAATAAGGACATAGGAGGCTGAAGTTTGTCTTAATGCTGTATACACACATAGGTACACATATACACACATGCATATACACACATGCACACATGCTTGCATACCTGCATACACACACATACACACCTACACAAAAACACACAAACCCATGCATGTATATACACATACACATGCATGATACATACATACCTACATATACACATAACTACACACATACATATACATATACACATACATACCTATATATTTCACACAGCTGACCCTTGAACAACATGTATGAACTTCATGGGTCCATTCCTACATGGACTTTTTAAAATAAATACAGTACAGTACTGTAAAGGTATTTTCTCCTTCTTATAATTTTCTTAATACACCCCTTTTTCTAGCTTACTTTATTGTTAGAATCCTACAAATGGTGTGTTAATTGACTTTATGTTATCAGTAAGGCTTCTAGTCAACTGTAGGATGGTAATAGTTAAGTTTTGGGGGGAGTCAATAGTTATATGTGGATTTTTAATGAGGGGGATTGGCACCCCTAACCTCTGCATTGTTCAAGGATCAACTATGTGTATTACATATACTAATTATACATGTTAATATAGACATATTAAAAATAGAAATACTTTTTAAAAATTCAGCCAAGATGATGATGACAATGAAGATATAAGAGTCGCTTTCGTGGACCTACTATGTGGCAATCACTGAGCAGAGTGCATTCACGCACAATGAGTTCATGTAATGCTCCCAAGTAGGAACTATTAGTATTGCCATTTCAGTAAAAATGTTATTTAGTTACTTAATTGTATGCGCTCTGACATGAGATTTAGGTTTATTTTTGTTTTATTCTGGTTTTGTTTTTTTTTTTCAAGTTTTGGTTTAAGTTCCTGTCAGTTAACACACAACATGATGCTAGTTTAAGGTGGGGTTCATCTTTATTAACGAGAATATTTTTAGAAGTGACTTTATATTTTAGTGGCCTGACATAAGTCACACTCAAGCAAAAGACAAGAGTTTTCTCCCTCAGCAGGAAGACTGTATCTTTAATCTTATTACTAACTCCATATGGCTGGTGATAAAAAGACTGAGGGCGACATTAAAATATATGAGTCAAAACTTTCTGCTTCAGTAATCAGACGCCCTGAGCTAGAAAAGAGGGTGCAACTATTCTAGATGGAAATGCTGTAGGAAATCGAGAAACAAAAGAATAGAATGGCGTAGAGAGTAGAGAGTACATCTGGAGGAACACCACAGGGTGGAAATCCTGAGTCTGCCATTCCCTAGTGGGGTTAGTAGGGCAGATTTCTATATTTCTTTAACTTGGCTTTTTCTCATCTGCAAAGTAAAGTTGTTGGCTTGTCTCTAAGACCTCACAGGTGATACAGGCAGAAAGCACTGCACTTGTCTTCAGTAAGCATTGGCTCCTCAGTTTGTATCATTGTCCTTCTTTTAAAACAGGAAGACAAAAAAATAGATGAATTCAGTCTTCATGATAATGAACTATTGAGGGCCATCTTTGCCTCTGTTATGCTAATTCCCTTATTTCCTAATACAGTTTACAATAAACCATGTCATTTAAGGCATTCTAAGCGTGTGTCTTCTTAGAGTAGGAGAGCTTAAGGCTAGTTGTTAATACCAGGAATTAATGAGCCCATTTCAGGTAAAATCAGTTAAATTTCATTTGTTCACATTTCATTACAATTAAAAAATATTTTGGATAGGCACAGTTTGCCATGGGTGAAAACTGGTACCACTAACTTTTTATTTTTTGCTGTATAGTACAAGAGAAATTGTAGTGTTTGGACATTAGGACTTGATTTGTTGGTTACCATCATTTTATTAATCATAAAAACTGCTTTGACATGAATATTCTCAAAATATAAGGTCATGATATTTCTCATTTAAGATTAAATAATAAAGTTCTAATTGTGGAATGATACCAGATAAATTGAGATTCTATGTCTTGGGAGTTGACCATGTCTAACATGCTATAAATATAAGTCTCTTACAGTTTTGATTTTGAGAACATTCATGAATCATAGGCATAGAATGAAAATGGTATTTCTAGTTTCTGGATTTGAGTAGGAAAAAGGAACTTGTAGAAAGTTGTGTTTTCATCTTCATAATCATTCTGTGATGCTTTTAATGGCTTCATTAGAGTAAAAAATTATCACAAATCTAAGATTTACTAGTTAAAGGGAAGTGGTGATTTCAAATGAACTTAGAATGGAAAACTGTATTTCATCTACTTTGTTAGTAAGTTCATTGTTAACTTCATTAACCTGTTGATCTAGTAATGTTTTATATGGTGGTTATTTGTAGTTACACACTGAGGTAAGTCACTCTTTTTAGAATCAAGTTTGGTGCAAAAATAATGAAAATGGCTTCTATTTATTATGAAATGTGTTCAGCCAATTTTTCTATCTTCTCAAATTATATTTTATATGAATATGGCTTTTGTAATAAGCGAAAATAATAAGAGGAAATATTTATCAAGGCTTACTCTCGCTGGGCTCTATGTCCCATGCCTCATGTGCAATAGCTCTTTGATTTTATTTTTTATCAACTTTTATCTACTATCATTTGAAGGAATTAAAATGTCACTTTTTTGTTATAGAGCATGAGAAATGGCACAGAAAAATGGTAACTTTGCTTTTACTTAGTCAAAAAATACATTTTTAAAAGATTTTATGTATCTATTTGACAGAGAGAGAGAGATCACAAGGAGGCAGAGAGGCAGGCAGGGAGAGGGGGGAAGCAGACTCCCTGCTGATCAGAGAGCCTGATGCGGGGCTTGATCCCAGGACCCTGAGATCAGGACCTGGGCCAAAGGCAGAGGCTTAACCCACTGAGCCACCCAGGTGTCCCCCCAAAATAAATTTTTCTATAGTGTTATAGCTTTATCATATTTTAAATATTTTAAATTTTTAGCATATTTCTTTTCACACATTTTTGTTAGTATAAGTAGATTGCAGTGATTGAAGAATTGTCCATTAATTTTCTTAAGTATTTCTTAAAATTTTCTTTAAAACATACGTTATAATTCATAGCTCTCTTGTAACTTTAGAGCTGCTTCAAAGTCTTAATAAAACATTTACCTCAGAAAAGATTTGTATCCAAAATACACTAGCAACTCTTAACAGTAAGAAAACAAAAGGTCCAAAGGGCCTACATGCTGTATGATTGCAATTATAGAATATTTTGGAAAGCATAAAGCCATTATAAAAACAGAAGTGATTGCCGGAGACTCAGAGGAAGGGATTGAGGTTAAATAAGTGAAACAAAGTTTTGGTGTTTTGTTTTGTTTTGTTTTTAAGATAAAACATTCAGTATGATATTGTAATAGTCAACACATGACATTATGCACTTGTCAGAACGCTTAGGACCTTAAAGCACAAAGAGTAAATATTAATATATACAAATTTATTTAGAAGATTGGGGGGATTCAATAAAAGAATGCAGATTATGACAAGAGACTTTAACTGTATTACAAATGTGTGGAACAAGCTCTCTTAAGGGGAAGGGTATAAAAGGTGCTGACCAAGTAACTTGGGATGTGAGTGGAGGGTCTAAGACTAAAGTCAAGAGGAACTGCGTATATGCAACTAACTCTAGTTAATAAAGCTGTTTCCTACCGAGATATTAGTTAATTCTGAGACTGCTATACATGTGTAATAGAAATGAACAATGAAGTAAATGGATGGTGGATTTTAGGAGCCATATTTTGAACTGTTGTAATGGATTTACAGATTGGCAAGGGGCGGAGGTTTGAAAGGTGGCAATGGATTGTAGTTGGAGAGACATCAGTAAGAACTCATAATAAACTTAATATATGTACAGATGATTACCTGTCAAAATAATCATAAAAAATTGTGTATGCATGGGTTCGAACACACACCCCCTTTTTTGGTGTGTGTGTGTGCTGTCAGCTGGGATAGTCTGAAAGTAATGACCTTTCAGTAGCAATGAGCATTACTTAGTGCCCATAAGTTGGTTTCTAAAAAAAGGAACCAAAGATCCTTGCACAATGGCTGATTTTAACACTGGATCAGGGACTATACAAGATGATTTTGGAGCATCTAATAAGTGCCAGAAAGTAAGGAAGTAAAACACACACACATACACACAGACACCACATTGATAGAGATCTGTCAAAGGTACACAAGAACCAACTGAAAGAGCTCCAATCGCCAAAGGTTGAACAATTTGGATCATAAAATAAATTACTATTGGATTATAGCCCAAGGTATAAAATAAACTTCTATGAGTCCTTACAGATATAACGGAATATTTGAATAAGCAAATAAGTGGGGGAGAAGAGGAAAATCTCTCATGCAGATAATTCTAAATAATTTTGTGTAAATACTATGCCATCAGGAGAGGAGCATAACTTACTACTTGTGAACTGTGAGTGATGCACACGGCTTCCTTTCGAAGTGTATAGTGTGAAAAGGTGGATAAACAAGAGTGATGTTATAATGGGGACATCTGACCAAACACCTTCACCCAGCTTTTCAAGGTCAACATTAATAGTGATAAAGCATGTCAATAGTATATAAAACTCAGGTTGCTTTGATGGGATGAAAAAGGCAGTTCACCTCTATGGGCTTCTTCCCCAAAACCCATAACAGCAGCCTAGCCATGTGAAAAATAACCAGATAAATGCCAATAGTGGAGAATCCTACAAAATAGCTAGGATTATTTCTCAAAAGAGTTAATGTAAAGGGGCACCTGCAAGAATCAGTGGGTTAAAGCCTCTGCCTTTAGCTCAGGTCCTGATCTCGGGATCCTGGGATCAAGCCCCGAATTGGGCTCTCTGCTTGGCAGGGAGCCTGCTTCCTCCTCTCTCTCTCTCTCTCTCTCTCTCTCTCTCTCTTTGCCTGCCTCTCTGCCTACTTGTGATCTCTGTCAAATAAATAAATAAAATCTTAAAAAAAAACAGTTAAGGTTAAAAAAAAAGTCTGTGAAACTATCACAACCAAGAACAGCCTTAATATGGTAACTAAAAGTAATGTGGGATCCAGGAACAGAAAAGGGACATTATGTAAAACTATGAAAACTGAATCGAGTATGGCCTCTGAGTCAAACAGAGCTTCTGTAACAAAGTATCATAAGCTGGGTGGTTTAAACAACAAAAATTTGTTTTCTCACAGTTCTGGAGGCTAGAAGTCCAAGATCAAAGTCATGGCAGGGTTAGTCCCTTTTGAATCATGTGAGGTAGATTCTCTATCATGACTCTCATAGCTTGATGGCAAGCTTTGGCGTTCCTTGGCGTATCTAATCACCAATCTAATCTCTGCTTTGATTTTCATTTGATGTTCTCCCGATGTACTTGTCTGTCTCCAAATTTCCCCTTCTTATAAAGATACTAGTTATGTTGGGTTAGGGCGTACTCTACATCTTCATTTTAATTTCATCGCCTCTGTAAAGATTCTGTTTCCCAAGATCGGGACATAGATTTGAGAAAGGGAGAGAAAGAGACTCAAAAATAACACAGGAATGCCTAAATTTTCAAGGACGTACCTGATATCCAATTTAATTGAGAGGTATGGTTATATAAGGAAATTTTGAGTGATTTTCTTCTGTGTGTTCCATTTAAATATTGCTTTTTCTTTTTTTTCTTTTTTTTTAATTTTTTTTTTATCCCCAGGGGTACAGGTCTGTGAGTCGACAGGTTTACACATTTCACAGCACTCACCATAGCACATACCATCCCCAATGTCCATAACCCCACCCCCCCTCTCCCAACCCCCCTACACCCATCAACCCTCAGTTTGTTTTGTGAGATTAAGAGTCACTTATGGTTTGTCTCCCTCCCAATCCCATCTTGTTTCATTTACTCTTCTCCTACCCCCTTAACCCCACATGTTGCATCTCCTCTCCCTCATATCAGGGAGATCATATGATAGTTGTCTTTCTCCGATTGACTTATTTCGCTAAGCATGATACCCTCTAGTTCCATCCACATCGTCGCAAATGGCAAGATTTCATTTCTTTGGATGGCTGCATAGTATTCCATTGTGTATATATACCACATCTTCTTTATCCATTCGTCTGTAGATGGACATTTAGGTTCTTTCCATAGTTTGGCTATTGTAGACATTGCTGCTATAAACATTCGGGTGCACGTGCCCCTTCGGATCACTACGTTTGTATCTTTAGGGTAAATACCCAGCAGTGCAATTGCAGGGTCATACGGTAGTTCTATTTTCAACATTTTGAGGAACCTCCATGCTGTTTTCCAGAGTGGTTGCACCAGCTTGCATTCCCACCAACAGTGTAGGAGGGTTCCCCTTTCTCCGCATCCTCACCAGCATCTGTCATTTCCTGACTTGTTAATTTTAGCCATTCTGACTGGTGTGAGGTGATATCTCATGGTGGTTTTGATTTGTATTTCCCTGATGCCGAGTGATATGGAGCACTTTTTCATGTGTCTGTTGGCCATCTGGATGTCTTCTTTGCAGAAATGTCTGTTCATGTCCTCTGCCCATTTCTTGATCGGATTATTTGTTCTTTGGGTGTTGAGTTTGCTAAGTTCTTTATAGATTTTGGACACTAGCCCTTTATCTGATATGTCATTTGCAAATATCTTCTCCCATTCTGTCAGCTGTCTTTTGGTTTTGTTCACTGTTTCCTTTGCTGTGCAAAAGCTTTTGATCTTGATAAAATCCCAATAGTTCATTTTTGCCCTTGCTTCCCTTGCCTTTGGTGATGTTCCTAGGAAGATGTGGCTGTGGCTGAGGTCGAAGAGGTTGCTGCCTGTGTTCTCCTCAAGGATTTTGATGTCATCCATTTTGAGTCTATTTTCGTGTGTGGTGTAAGGAAATGATCCAATTTCATTTTTCTGCATGTGGCTGTCCAATTTTCCCAACACCATTTATTGAAGAGGCTGTCTTTTTTCCATTGGACATTCTTTCCTGCTTTGTCGAAGATGAGTTGACCAAGGAGTTGAGGGTCTATTTCTGGGCTCTCTATTCTGTTCCATTGATCTATGTGTCTGTTTTTGTGCCAGTACCATGCTGTCTTGATGATGACAGCTTTGTAATAGAGCTTGAAGTCCGGAATTGTGATGCCACCAACTTTGGCTTTCTTTTTCAATATTCCTTTGGCTATTCGAGGTCTTTTCTGGTTCCATATAAATTTTAGGATGATTTGTTCCATTTCTTTGAAAAAAAATGGATGGTACTTTGATAGGAATTGCATTAAATGTGTAGATTGCTTTAGGTAGTATAGACATTTTCACAATATTTATTCTTCCAATCCAGGAGCATGGAACATTTTTCCATTTCTTTGTGTCTTCCTCAATTTCTTTCATGAATATTTTATAGTTTTCTGAGTATAGATTCTTAGTCTCTTTGGTTAGGTTTATTCCTAGGTATCTTATAGTTTTGGGTGCAATTGTAAATGGGATGGACTCCTTAATTTCTCTTTCTTCTTTCTTGTTGTTGGTGTAGAGAAATGCAACTGATTTCTGTGCATTGATTTTATATCCTGACACTTGACTGAATTCCTGTACAAGTTCTAGCAGTTTTGGAGTGGAGTCTTTGGGGTTTTCCACATATAGTATCATATCATCTGCGAAGAGTGATAGTTTGACTTCTTCTTTGCCGATTTGGATGCCTTTAATTTCCTTTTGCTGTCTGATTGCTGAGGCTAGGACTTCTAGTACTATGTTGAATAGCAGTGGTGATAACGGACATCCCTGCCGTGTTCCTGACCTTAGCGGAAAAGCTTTCAGTTTTTCTCCATTGAGAATGATATTTGCGGTGGGTTTTTCATAGATGGCTTTGATAATATTGAGGTATGTGCCGTCTATCCCTACACTTTGAAGAGTTTTGATCAGGAAGGGATGCTGTACTTTGTCAAATGCTTTTTCAGCATCTATGGAGAGTATCATATGGTTCTTGTTCTTTCTTTTATTAATGTGTTGTATCACATTGATTGATTTGCGGATGTTGAACCAGCTTTGCAGCCCTGGAATAAATCCCACTTGGTCGTGGTGAATAATCCTTTTAATGTACTGTTGAATCCTATTGGCTAGTATTTTGGCGAGAATTTTTGCATCTGTGTTCATCAAGGATATTGGTCTGTAGTTCTCTTTTTTGTTGGGATCCTTGTCTGGTTTTGGGATCAAGGTGATGCTGGCCTCATAAAATGAGTTTGGAAGTTTTCCTTCCATTTCTATTTTTTGGAACATTTTCAGGAGAATAGGAATTAGTTCTTCTTTAAATGTTTGGTAGAATTACCCGGGAAGCCGTCTGGCCCTGGGCTTTTGTTTGTTTGGAGATTTTTGATGACTGTTTCAATCTCCTTAGTGGTTATGGGTCTGTTCAGGCTTTCTATTTCTTCCTGGTTCAGTTGTGGTAGTTTATATGTCTCTAGGAATGCATCCATTTCTTCCAGATTGTCAAATTTGTTGGCGTAGAGTTGCTCATAGTATGTTCTTATAATTGTCTGTATTACTTTGGTGTTCGTTGTGATCTCTCCTCTTTCATTCATGATTTTATTTATTTGGGTCCTCTCTCTTTTCTTTTTGATAAGTCTGGCCAGGGGTTTATCAATCTTATTAATTCTTTCAAAGAACCAGCTCCTAGTTTCGTTGATTTGTTCTATTGTTTTTTTGGTTTCTATTTCATTGATTTCTGCTCTGATCTTTATGATTTCTCTTCTCCTGCTGGGTTTAGGGTTTCTTTCTTGTTCTTTCTCCAGCTCCTTTAGGTGTAGGGTTAGGTTGTGTACCTGAGACCTTTCTTGTTTCTTGAGAAAGGCTTGTATCGCTATATATTTTCCTCTCAGGACTGCCTTTGTTGTGTCCCACAGATTCTGAACCGTTGTGTTTTCATTATCATTTGTTTCCATAAATTTTTTCAATTCTTCTTTGATTTCCTGGTTGACCCATTCATACTTTAGAAGGATGCTGTTTAGTCTCCATGTATTTGGGTTCTTTCCAAATTTCCTCTTGTGATTGAGTTCTAGCTTTAGAGCATTGTGTTCTGAAAATATGCAGGGAATGATCCCAATCTTTTGATACCGGTTGAGACTTGATTTAGGACCAAGAATGTGATCTATTCTGGAGAATGTTCCATGTGCACTAGAGAAGAATGTGTATTCTGTTGCTTTGGGATGAAATGTTCTGAATATATCTGTGATGTCCATCTGGTCCAGTGTGTCATTTAAGGCCTTGATTTCCTTGTTGATCTTTTCCTTGGATGATCTGTCCATTTCAGTGAGGGGAGTATTAAAATCCCCTACTATTATTGTATTCTTGTCGTTGTGTTTCTTTGATTTTGTTATTAATTGGTTTATATAGTTGGCTGCTCCCACGTTAGGGGCATAGATATTTAAAATTGTTAGATCTTCTTGTTGGACAGTTCCTTTGAGTATGATATAGTGTCCTTCCTCATCTCTTATTATAGTCTTTGGCTTAAAATCTAATTGATCTGATATAAGGATTACCACTCCTGCTTTCTTCTGATGTCCATTAGCATGGTAAATTCTTTTCCACCCCCTCACTTTAAACCTGGAGGTGTCTTCGGGTTTAAGAGGAGTTTCTTGTAGGCAACATATAGATGGGTTTTGTTTTTTTATCCATTCTGATACCCTGTGTCTTTGGATTGGGGCATTTAGCCCATTAACATTCAGGGTAACTATTGAGAGTTATGAATTTAGTGCCATTGTATTGCCTGTAAGGTGACTGTTACTGTATATTTTCTCTGTTCCTTTCTGATCTACTACTTTTAGGTTATCTCTTTGCTTCGAGAACCCCTTGCAATATTTCCTGTAGAGCTGGTTTGGTGTTTGCAAATTCTTTCAGTTTTTGTTTGTCCTGGAAGCTTTTTATCTCTCCTTCTATTTTCAATGATAGCCTAGCTGGATATAGAATTCTTGGCTGCATGTTTTTCTCGTTTAGTACTCTGAATATATCATGCCAGCTCTTTCTGGCCTGCCAGGTCTCTGTGGATAAGTCTGCTGCCAATCTAATATTTTTACCATTTTATGTTACAGACTTCTTTTCCCGGGCTGCTTTCAGGATCTTTTCTTTGTCACTAAGACTTGTAAATTTTACTATTAGGTGACGGGGTGTGGACCTATTCTTATTGATTTTGAGGGGGGTTCTCTGAACCTCCTGGATTTTGATGCTTGTTTCCTTTGCCATATTGGGGAAATTCTCTCCAATAATTCTCTCCAATATACCTTCTGCTCCCCTCTCTGTTTCCTCTTCTTCTGGAATCCCAATTATTCTAATGTTGTTTCGTCTTATGGTGTCACTTATCTCTCGAATTCTCCCCTCGTGGTCCAGTAGCTGTTTGTCCCTCTTTTGCTCAGCTTCTTTATTCTCTGTCATTTGGTCTTCTATATCGCTAATTCTTTCTTCTGCCTCATTTATCCTAGCAGTGAGAGCCTCCATTTTTGATTGCACCTCATTAATAGCTTTTTTGTTTTCAACTTGGTTAGATTTTAGTTCTCTTATTTCTCCAGAAAGGGCTTTTGTATCTACCGAGAGGGTTGCTTTAATATCTTCCATGCCTTTTTCGAGCCCGGCTAGAACCTTGAGAATCGTCATTCTGAACTCTATATCTGACATATTACCAATGTCTGTATTGATTAGGTCCCTAGCCTTCAGTACTGCCTCTTGTTCTTTTTTTTTGTGGTGAATTTTTCCGCCTTGTCATTTTGTCGAGATAAGAGTATATGAAGGAGCAAGTAAAATACTAAAAGGGTGGCAACAACCCCAGGAAAATATGCTTTAACCAAATCAGAAGAGATCCCGAATTGTGAGGTGGGAGAAAGGGGATTAAAAGGGGTTCAGAAAGAAAAAAAAAAAAAAGAAACTATTAAAAAGAAGAAAGCCGATAAAGAAAAAATATAAAAAGAGGAAAAAAAAAAATATATATATATATATATATATATATATATTAGATAAACTATTTAAAAAACGTTAAAAAAGAAAACGGTAAAAGTTAAAAAAATTTAGCAGAAAAAGAGAAAAAGAAAAAAAAATTGAAAAAGAAAAAAAAAATTAAATTACCTGCAAGGCTAAAAAATCATGGGGAGAAAGCCATGAGTTCCATGCTTTGCTTTCTTCTCCTCTGGAATTCTGCCGCTCTCCTTGGTATTGAACCTATACTCCTTGGTATGTGAACTTGGTCCTGGCTGGGTTTCCCGTTGATCTTCTCGGGGAGGGGCCTGTTGTAGTGATTCTCAAGTGTCTTTGCCCCAGGCGGAGTTGCACCGCCCTTACCCAGGCCGCGCTGAGTAATCCGCTCGGGTTTGCTTTCGGGAGCTTTTGTTCCCTGAGCGCTTTCCGTAGAGTTCCGGAAGATGGGAGTGAAGATGGAGGCCTTCCGGTCTCCGGCCTGGAGGAGCCGAGAGCCCGGTGCCCCACTCCTCAGTGCGCCCCCAGAGAACAGCGCCCAATGACTCCCGTCACCCTGGCCTCAGGCCGTGCTCCGAACTGACTGAGCCTGCGACCGGTTCAAGGCAACCCCGAGCTGAGAGTCACTCCTCGTCTGTCTCTGTAGCTGGCTTCCCCATTCTAATACCGGTAAGCTCTGCGACACACAGACACCCCCGATCCTTCTGCGACCCTGTGGGACCTAAGGCTGCGCTGACCCCGCCTGGGCTTCACCCCAGTTAAGCCTCTGGAGCGATGTACCTCAGTGGAACAGACTTTTAAAAGTCCTGATTTTGTTCCGTTGCTCTGCCGCTCTCCGGGAGCCGGCCCCTCCCCCACGGTCTCTCTTCCCGTCGCTTTGGATTCACTTCTCTGCCAGTCCTACCTTTCAGATAGTGGTTGATTTTCTGTTTCTAGAATTGCTGTTCTTCTTCTCTTCGATCTCCCGTTGGATTTGTAGGTGTTTGCAATCTTTAGATAAGCTATTTAGCTGATCTCCCGGAACCCGAAGTAGTCTCAGCCTGCTACTTCTCCGCCATCTTGACTCCCTATTGCCTGTTTTTATAAGCAGTATCCATGTTCGTTGAATATTTCAGTAATATGGTAGGTTGTACATCATTCCCTCTAATGAATAGGGCCCCTTAAGGAAAAGTATGGAGGCATCCATCTCCTTGCCAGTGATTTACTAATATAACAGAAATAGAAAATTGAAGCAAAAATGTCTTAGGCGGGGTGCCTGCGTGGCTCAGTGGGTTAAGGCCTCTGCCTTCGGCTCAGGTCATGGTCCCAGGGTCCTGGGATTGAGCCGTGCATCGGGCTCTCTGGTCCGCGGAGAGCCTACTTCCTCCTCTTTCTCTTCCTGCTTCTCTGCCTGCTTGTGATCTCTGTCAAATGAATAAATAAAATCTTTAAAAAAAATAAGTCTTAGGCTTTTTCTCTAGATGAAAAATTAATATCCTCATGTGTTCCTTTCCCAGAGCCAGAACCAATTACTGACTAATTTTGAAACAACTTTCTAGAACAAAATGTAATTATTCCACCTGAAGTTACAGGTAATAAAGGCTTTACCATATCAGCTCCACTTTCCAGAGAAATCTAAGTGGGATTTAGTAGGTACAGATTCTTGTTAATTGAAAATACCTTTTTGTTTTGTATTAATATTTTCTTCGAATTTTGTCACCTGGGCAACTTATTCCAAGGCCTCAGGTTTAAATGATCTAAAATCTAACTTTAGTTTCTGTACTTTCAGTTTGTATTTGTTGTTCATTGGGTTTAAAGAAATAGAGGAAGCAACAAAATTAAGTACCGTCAGTGCCTGTGGGCAGATTGTGTGTCAACATAGGCTGGTAGGGCTGTTTTTGGGTGTGTGCATGTGCCTACAATTTGTTCTGCTTAACCTCTTTGTACTTGGGATTTCTCCCATCAGATCTGTGAGAAAAGCTAGAACTAGACTTTCAAAACCATGAGAAAATCATAGATGGGTGGCTTGGTCTATGAGCACGTAGACTCTGTAGTCTCCCTTTGGCTTAAGGAAACATTTTGCCACTGGTTTTAGAAGAGATCATCAAAGAGAAGTTAACCAATGCACTTCATGTTTGAAATGTCTACTGCATGTCTATTCTGATTTTGATTACCCTGGATTAATAAAAGAAAATTATTGATTGGACTACTGGTTTACATTAATTCTTTAACTTCATGTAACACTTAAGGTTGTCTGTAGGTATATTAACTTCAGACATAGAGACTTTAAGAGTTGATGTTATTCAATATTAATGTTTGTTTCTTAATTTTTATCGGGAAGGGAAGAGAAACTAAGCATCTGTAGATAACATTGAAAGAGTTGTGATTTTCCCATATCATAATATATATTTTATCTTTGATATTCCCTGATTGCCTTTTTATTTTTTATTTATTTTTTTAAAATATTTTATTTTTTTGACAGAGAGAGATCACAAGTAGGCAAAGAAGCAGGCAGAGAGGAGGAAGCAGGCTCCCCACTCACCAGAGAGCCCGAAGTGGGGCTGGATCCCAGGACCCTGGGATCATGACCTGAGCCAAAGGCAGAGGCTTTAACCCACTGAGCCACCCAGGCGCCCTCCCTGATTGCCTTTTTAAATGTTTCTAGATTTATCATGATACACGTGCTTCTTTTGTCGTGAAGCATATCACGGGAGAGGGCATAAACTCCTACCAAAATTTCTTTCCAGGAACTTGATTTTTATCAATGAAAACATTTCAAAAGCTTTTTTTTTTTTAAGATTTTATTTATTTGACAGAGAGAGAGAGAGAGAGAGAGATCACAAGTAGGCAGAGAGGCAGGCAGAGAGAGAGGGGGAAGCAGGCTCCCTGCTGAGCAAAGAGCCCGATGCAGGGCTTGATCCCAGGACCCTGGGACCATGACCTGAGCGGAAGGCAGAGGGTTTAACCCACTGAGCCACACAGGCACCCCATTTCAAAAGCTTTTATTTCCATTGTTTTTGCTTTTGTTTTTTTGCTTTGCTTTATTTTCCCTTGGTTGGATAGACCCAAAGTGATTTTTGTGTGCACTAAATAGCACCTCAAGCAAATGATGCTTTATGTGTAGCTGATGTATTTTTTTATTTAAGGAGCATAGCTATGGGGGTGCCTGGGTGTCTCAGTCAGGTGGCTGTCTTCAGCTCAGGTCATGGTCCCAGGGTCCGAGATTAAGCCCCATGTCAGGCTCCTTACTCTGCAAGGAGTATGCTTCTCCCACTCCCTCTGCTGCTCCCCTTGTTATGCTCTCTATCTTTGTCTCTCTGTCAAATAAACAAACACACAAACAAACAATAAATCAGTCCTAAAAAAAAAAAGAAAGAAAGAAAGAAAGGAGAATAACAATGCTAGTGTGACTCCCCACGGTCAGATGTAACGTGGGTAAGTCCAGACAAAACTATATTTCAAAAACTTCACTCGGAGAAGGAGACTCAAACCTTTATTCTTCAGGAAGCTTCTTGCAATGTTAGAGTAAGGATGTTGGCCTTGGAGTCCAACAGATTTTCACTCAGGGTCAGGCAGTGGCTCTGATAACCATATCAGGTGCTGATGTCTGTGTGCACAACAGTGGAATAGGGACTGATAATTTATTTGCTTGGCTGGTTTAAAAAAAAAAACACAGATACAGATATGCAATGCCCCCCCCTCTCTTTTTTTTCTTTTTTTTTTAAGATTTTATTTATTTATTGGGGGGTGGAGAGAACATGAGAGAGAGAGAACACATACCATTTCTGGGTGTAAGTCCAAGGAAAGAAATTCATGATCTCAAAAAGATAACCATACTGCATGTTCATAGCAGTGTTACAATAACCAAGACATGGAAATGAGCAAACTCTTGACAGATAAATGGATAAAGAAATTGTGGTAGAACTTGGCATCAGCTGATTTTGATTTATCTATTTTAATGCCCATGTACTTGTATCATTGTGGGTTTTTTTTTTTTTTTTTTGCAATTCTGTTGCATAATGAATTTGACCATTATAAAAAAAATGTCTTTTGGCATTGTCTATTCAACTTTTACTACTTTACTATTGTGTTATCTCTTTTATTTATTTATTTATTTATTTTTTATTTGACAGAGAGATCACAAGCAGGCAGAGAGGCAGGCAGAGAGAGAGGAGGAAGCAGGCTCCCCAAGAGAGCAGAGAGCCCGATGCGGGGCTCGATCCCAGGACTCCGAGATCATGACCTGAGCCGAAGGCAGCGGCTTAACCCACTGAGCCACCCAGGCGCCCCTCTCTTTTTTTTTTTATTATGTTATGTTAGTCACCATCATTAGTGTTTGATGCAGTGCTCCCTGATTCACTGTTTGCGTAATAATACCCAGTGCTCCATGCAATCCGTGCCCTCCTTAATACCCATCACCAGTCTCACCCATCCGCCCACCCCCCTCCCCTCTAAAACCCTCAGTTTGTTTCTCGGAGTCCACAGTCTCTCATGGTTTGTCTCCCACTCTGATTCTCCTCCACCTTCATTTTCCCTTCCTTCTCCTGATGTCCTCCATACTATTTGTTACCTCTCTTTTTAAAGTGATGTCTGAACACTTTAAAATATTCTGTGCGTGGGGGGCTGTAAAATGAAATATACACCATGAAAAAAAAAAGAAGATAGGAAATAGAGAAGAAAATTACATGGTTCTAAAATAAAATAGCTAGTGTTTAAAATATAAATAATGGCCCATAGGCCCTGGCATGACCATCGACTTAAGAAAATAATCTGAAATATTTCCCCTCAGATATCACACATCGTTCTACTGATGTTCAAAGAGGGAAGATTTAAGCAAATAGACAAAAATAAAATCAAATACATCTTTGTCTGTCTTTGAGGATTCAGGCATCCCCTGGAATGACCTTACATATATAAATAAGAGTTGTTGATTTTGGACCGTCATGGTGCTGAAAGGCTGTTTAGAATAGATCACCTTAAGCAGATTGCATTATATAAACTGGGGAAAAGATCCAGCTCTGGCAACATTTTTTAGTGTTGAAATTTCTGTCTTTTCATCTTTATTTTCATTTAAGCATTTTTTTCCCTGAAAAAAAGACTGTGAAAAGTATCTCTTAATAAAGAAATTCATCTTCTTACTTTTTCCTAAACCTCTAACTTTCACCCCACTTTTAAAAACCCTTATTGGGTTACAGTATGCATCTATTAATGTTCATGTATCATCAGTTTACAGCTCAGTGGTTTTTTCCAAACTAAGTATACTGTTTAACCAGCACTGAGATCCAGAAAGAGGTCATTATCCACACTTCCAGAGCCCATAGGCTCCTTTTTAGTCACTAATCACTCTCTCTCACATTCAGAGTAACTGATTTCTTAATTTCCAATGGCACAGGTTAGTTTTATCTGTTTAATACTTTGTATCCATGGGAAAGTAAGCACATAGTCTCTCATAACTTCTTGCCATTGACATTATGTCTCTGAGATTCATTCATGTTGTTGTATGTAGTTTAGATTTTTATTCTTATTGCTATATACTGCTATTATGAAAATAATACCATTTATACATTTCAGTGTCAATAAGACATCATTAATAGTATGGTTTGCAGTGTGGGGTTATTTTAAACCGTGGCTCTATAAATATTTTAGTACCTGCATTTATTAAATGTGTCTGTGTGCTACGTGTAAACCTAATAATGGAATTGATGAGTTTATATATCTATATTTTCTTCAAATCATTTTTTTAAAATGTCTTATTTTATACCAGTGACATATGAGAGTTCTGGTTGTACCACATCCTTCCAAAAATTTGGCATTGCCTTTCATTTTACCTATTCTGACAGACATGTATTGGTATCATTTAGTTGCATTATCTGCTGCTTCGTTAAGTTGAACATTTTAAAAAACAAGTCTCTTTAGGCCATTGGGATTTCCTCATTTGTGACGTATATCCTCAACTCCTTTCCTATTTTTCTGTTGTGTTATATCAGTTTTTTTCAAAGATACATAGAAGTTTTCATATATTCTAGATGAGTCTTTCATATGATACGTACACAAAAAATATCAGCTACCGATATAGGCTACATTTTCATTATATAAGTGGTGTTTTACCCATTTTAAAATACTCCATTCCCTTTTAAAATAAATTCTTCCTTGAACTAACCAGCTTAAACTGATCTTCCATCTCACTGATGTCCTAGCATCTCGAATCCTCCAAAAGTGCAAAAGTCATCTTTCACACTAAGACTGTAAACAGCTCAATTCTGGAGATAGGTATACAATGGATGCTAATGAGATATTTGATGAAATTAATGAACCTGACAGATACTGCTGTGATAACTCACCAAATAATGCCCCTTTTTTATGCTAGTAAGATTAAAAAAAAAAAAAAAACGAGTTTAATATTCTGGTTAATAGCAAATTTCGGTATGTAGGATGTTTGATTTCAACATGTCATTTCAAAGCATGTAAGTTTTATTTTTTCTTATAAATGGTGACTGTATGACGACAAAATACCAGCAGTTGCTTTATTCCAGAGATTAGAATACTAAGAGTGAGGGAATGTTTTAAAAGGTGATGTGAGGGTGCCTGAGTGGCTCAGTTGGTTGAGCAACCGCCTTTGGCTCATGTCATGATCCAGGACTTCCGGGATTGAGTCCCACATCGGGCTCCCAGCTCCTTGGGGAGTCTGCTTCTCCCTCTGACCTTCTTCTCTCTCATGATTTCTCTCACTCATTCTCTCTCAAATAAAATAAAATCTTAAAAAGAAAAAAGGTGATGTGAAAGCCACTGATAAAACCAAAATGTCTATGTAACTCTTCTTCAATTTAATCACCTCTACATTTGCTCGAATTTAGGTAATAAGTGATTATGATTGGATAACAACATTTCAATGTGAACATAGCAAGATTAATAGCAAATCATTGAAAATGGTTAAAACCAAGCCTTCACTTCTTTAGACAGCCGAAACTGCCTACACTTGGGTCCCTGACACTTCCATTGTTACGGGGGCAACACATCTCAATCCAGATTACTGGTTCTTGGGAGGCATGGTTGACTTGTGATGCCTAATGGCACAGGGGGAGTGAGCAACATATTTTCTCATGCCCAGCGTAAAGAGTGGATGCTCACAATGTTCTGCACTGATGATACTCTTCCGTAAGATAATGTATTTTACAGTTTCTTCAAACACAGATCTTGACAGGCACCCAAACAATGTAAATCGCATTCCCAGGGTAGGGTGGTATCTGAAAGGACATGAAGTAAAAGGTCACGAATGCAGTGTGATCTATCCTCTTGCCTTCGAATTAGAAGATTTGAAGATGTTGGTTATCTAAGTTTTAAATTCAGCAGTCTTACCTCCCTGGATATCCAGAAACCGTTTTGATTTCACAGGGTTTAGAAGTATTCTTCTTCGTGACAGCCAGATCACAAGGGTTCATTGAAAACAGCTTAAAAATCTTGTGATGTCATGGAATGCAATTAGTCACCAGGAAGGTACTTTTCAGAGAAACATAAGGAAAAGGAATTGTCCATATGGCCTGAGAACCCAGTTCTCATGGTAGCTAATTATGTCACCCTTCCTCTATGTATCATTTGCATTAAAAAAATGCACGGTTTAGTTCTTGCCACTCCCGTTTATGAGAAGTGACTGTATTGAGATATGACTCACATACCAAGAAAATCACCATTTTGAAGTATAAAATCAGTAATTTTTAGTATATTCACCAAATTATGCAACCATCACCACAATTTAATTTTGGAATATTTTATTACATCCAAAGGAAACTCCATCTCCATTAAAAATCACTTCCCACCCCAACCGATTACCATTCCTAGCCCTAAACAATCACCAATTTATTTTGGATTTCTATGGATTTCTTTTATCTGAACATTTCTAAAAATGAAATCATATAATATGTGATCTCCACTCTATGCAGTAAATTTTCCCATATTTTTGTTTCCAGTCAACATAGATGAGTGTTTGCAGAATAGTAAAGTTACACAATGCCATTCTAGAAAAAAGTTTTAAAGAATCAAGGCAAGATATTGTAAAATTTACTAGATCTTTCCCTAATACTACTTATCATTCACTTTACTTGCTCACATTCTGCTCATACTGGGATTTCTCCAAAATATTTTGGGGACTGTTTTCTTCTTCTCTCACTCCTTGGAAATTATCAGCAATTTTGCAATAGAGTAAATTGAATTTAGTGACTTTCTGATTCTGTCTCTAATTGAACATTTGGAGAAGCTGAAGCAAAAACTTAACCCTCAAGAACTCATACTCCTCACTTAATAGAGATGGATAAAAGAATAAAATTCATCCACCAACTCCATCTAGGATTTTATGAGCAGGAAATTACAAGAAATAAATATTTGCAAAGTTATTTGGAAAAAAAATGAAATGATTGTACTAAGAGTTGTTTACAAGGGGCGCCTGGGTGGCTCAGTCGTTAAGCGGCTGCCTTCAGCTCAGGTCATGATCTCAGGGTCCTGGGATCGAGCTCCGCATCGGGCTTCCTACTCAACAGGAAGCCTGCTTCTCCCTCACTCACTCCCCCTGCTTGTGTTCCCTCTCTCATGGTGTTTCCCTCTTTCAAATACGTAAACAAAATCTTAAAAAAAAAAAAAAAGAGTTGTTTGCAAGCTACATTTCTTAGGACTTCTATTAAACCCCAAGGATGTTTGAAAGAAACACATATTTGGCAAATTTAACCTAAGTGTAATAAAGCAGTTCAAGAACAGGCATTGTTCAGACATTGCCTTCCACTGTGGTTTTGAGTAGAGATACTTAATTTGTATATTTCTGTGAAACTACTTAAATAATGGAATAGAAATAATTTCATATTGTGGTATCTGAGTGGCATTAAGATGTAATAGGATCGTTCAGTATGAGTAGTTATGCTTGGCGGGACAGAAGTGAAGCTGTGATGATAAGATAAGGTAGTTGGAAACTAGAGTTAGCAAACTAGCATCCAATCTTGAGAAAGACTCACTGTATGATGGAATGGGTCAGTTTTGCGTCTTGTAGTTCATTAGAATATCAAAATTATGTCCTGCATTATCCCTTCTTTATTTATCTATGGGTAAAACTCAAAGTCCTTAATTTTCTTGTCCCAAGCATATCTATTCAAAACCATTCGTGACCTTCCTCCATGTACCCTGTCTTCCAGAAACAAAATGGTGCTTGCTGCCCCACAACAAATGGAGAGATCTAACATCTTCAGGACTTTATTTGCACACACAGTTTTCTCATGAGCTCTCTCTGCCCACCTATGCCTCATACATTCCCATTAACATTTCAAACCACAATTCAGATATCTTCTTCTCTTTGCAATGATAGGCAACTCCTTTGCTCCCTCCCCGAATTCTGCTATTGGAGTATTTATAGCATTATACACACGCGCGCGCGCGCACACACACACACACACACACACACACACACACACTGCATCTTGTCTGCTAATTTATGTGTATTTGTCTTTGTTACTTGATTTCTTTTTTTTTTAATATCTTATTTATTTATTTGACAAGAGATCACAAGTAGGCAGAGAGGCAGGCAGGGGTGAGGCAAGCAGGCTCCTTACCGAGCAGGGAGCCCGACACAGGGCTTGATCCCATTACCCTGGGATCATGACCTGAGCCAAAGGCAGAGGCTTTAACCCACTGAGCCATCCAGGTGCCCCCGTTGCTCGACTTCTGAGCCCCTTGATCATAACACAAAGAGTTCATTTCTGCACTTCTAGTAATTCATGTAGTCCACAGCACAGACTAAGGATGTTAGAAATGTTTGCTAAGTTATGAAAGAACAAATAGACTTGAATTCCTTTTTGATAATACCAGAAGTTCCTGGTATACACCTTAAACACACCTGTAGTATTTTAAAGATTATAAGCACTAAATCGTGTTTCCAGTTATAGGTCTCTGAATGGAGAACTTTTTTAAACCTATATTCCTCCTTCAAAGTCTGCTGATGGCCAGTGCTCCCAATCATGTGTCCGCCACAGTGCAAACATGCTATGTGTAGTCTGGCCACAACCGGAGAATAGCCTGAGAGATGAAACAGGAAAATGCATCCATAAAAGGAAGAATCACAGTCGTGGCAGCTTATCTTACCATCCTTATAGTACGATAAGGAGATCTGAGCTCTAGGACAGGCCACTATAGCATATCGGTAGACATCAGTGTGGAAAGTGAATTCAGTCTCCCAACTCAGCAGTGAATATGATGCTGCAAGAGGAACCAAATGAATGTCATTTTCCGTAGCTGAACCTTCTCTGCCAAGGAGAGTCCTGGATGTCAAGAGGGATGAACAAAGGAGAGGAAGCGTCCATCTCCAGGCCTCAAAATGAAGGGCTTGTGTCTCAAGGAGATCTATAGTGAGCTACACCAACCCACCACGGTTTCAATGCCAACACTTAGAGGCGTGGAGATGGGCGTGAGTTTGTACCAAAAGGTAATATCAGCCTTGGTAAGGGGGTGCTCTGTACAACAACTCCAAGTTAGAGCTCATTCCCTTTCTTGTTCCATTATCTGCATTGTATTTAGCAGTATTTAGCATAAGTATTTAGCATAAGGTATTTAGTATTTAGCATAAGGCTGCCGTCTCTTAAAGATAACTCAGAAGCAAGGGAGAAAAAACATGTGGCCTATGAACAGAAACTATAAGAGAAGAAAAAAAAGGTGCTTAGAGAACATACATTATGGAAGAATTACCTGTGGAGGGAAAACAGGATTCCAGATAAATCATTCCTCAAATTACAAAGAAATAACACAAAAAAGTGACCTCTGTTTTATAAAAAGAATGATAATATAAAGACATTATAAAAATGTAATAAAACAATTGAAAATCCAACTATATAGACTTGAAGAAATTACTTAAAGAGAAAGTAATAGAGACATAAAAATGACTGTAGGTGGAAATAATCAAAGAAAATAGAAAGAAGTACAATTGGAGTTTTGAAGAATATGTGGAACAAAAAAATATTCAAAGATGTCAAAGGAAAATTTCCCTGAAATAGAGTGTAATCTGCATAGTGAGGTACCATACTGGTCTCAAGGAAAATTCATTCCAGTGCTTTGCAATCTAGTAGAAGTGGAAAGAAGTCTAAGCGAGCTAATTTCTTCATCTTTTATTGCAATTAGTAAATGTATAATATTAAAGTCTAATTGTGTAGTTTAAAAATGACTCAATGGGATGCCTGGGTGGCCCAGTCAGTTAAGCAGCTGTCTTCAGCTCAGGTCATGATCCCAGCATCCTGAGATCGAGTCCCATATCGTGCTCCTTGCTCAGCGGGAAGCCTGCTTCTCCCTCTGCCTCTGCCTGCCTCTCTGCCTGCCTGTGCTCTCTCTATCTCTCTGACAAATAAATAAAGAAAATATTTAAAAACAAACGACTCAAAACTCTTGGGGCACCTGGGTGGCTCAGTGTGTTAAGCAGCCCACTCTTAAAAATATTTTATTTATTTATTTGTCAGAGAGAAGGAGAGAGAGCGAGAGCGTCCCAAGCATCCCACTCTTGATTTCAGCTCAGGCCTTTTAAAATTCTATTTATTTGTTTCTTTGTTTGTTTATTCAGCTCAGGTCTTGATCTCCAGGTTGTCAGTTTAAGCCCTGAGTTGGGCTCCACACTGTGTGTGAAGCCTACTTAAAAAAAAAAAAAAAAAAAAGAAAGAAAGACTTGAAACTCTTACTATATATCAAAATTTGACCATAAGTAACAAGGGTTATTTATGAAAAAATATTTTATCTGTTGAAAAGATTGACTTGCAACTTACCAATTTGTTTAGGTTATACTACATTTGTATTTCTTCTGTTAAATTTAATATTAGAATACCTCTTAAATATAGAATGCAGCATAATGCAAAATTTAAATGGCATCTACTGATCTATAACTTTATCTATTATCACATATTTATATATTGTTTCCCTATCTGCCCTTGTATGTGCACATATGGTTTGGAGATGCTTCATATGTTGTTCCTCACATGTTAATGATGGTGATTTCTTTCTTTCTTAAGATTTTATTTATTTATTTGGCAGACAGATCACAAGTAGGCAGAGAGGCAGGCAGAGAGAGAAAGGGGAAGCAAGCTCCCCGCTGAGCAGAGAGCCTGATGTGGGGCTTGATCCCAGGACCCTGAGATCATGACCTGAGCCGAAGGCAGAGGTTTTAACCCACTGAACCACCCAGGCGCCTCAATGATGGTGATTTCTTAAGACAGAACTTAGGATATGTTGAAGAAATAAGATTTTGATTGCTTGTCATATTTGCATTTTTTTTTTTTTTTTTGATTGAGAGCTACACGCATGTATGAGCATGGGCTGAGGGGGACAGAGAGAGAATCTTAAGTAGTCTCCACTCCCAGTACAGAGCCTGAGGAGACCCATGCTGGCTCAGTCTCAGCACCCTGAGATCATGACCTCAGCCAAAACCAAGAGCTGGATGCTTACCTGACTGAGCTCCCCAAGCACCCCTGTCTTGCTTGCATTTTTTATATATCAGCATGTGTTATTTCTAAAAAAATATTTTAAGAAGCATATAGAATACACTTTTATTGCGTTATTGAAATATACTAAGTACTTTTGACCTCATCCTAATTTGTGCTTTTTCTTTTTAATTCTCTAATATGATATTCTGTGAAGTGTGTAATGCGTAGATAAATAAGAAGTATACAAAAAGTGTTTTGTCATAAAATTATTTAGGGAAGGCAAGGAAAATCCAACTAGTTTTCTTTAAAGCTAATTATAGAGACCTAAGTATTGTTTTGTTATGAGACTCTCCATGGGGAAAAATACTAAATGCATTATTTCAAAAACTCATTTGTTATTAGAACGTTTCTTATTTTGCTTTTTCAAAGCGTGTCCCAGGACTAATGTCAAAAGAGCCTATTTGGGAGGTGCCTGGGTGGCGAATGTTAATATTGAAAAAAAGCATAGAAACATCTTGTATTGGCCTTGTCTTATCTCTGCAATTTGGATAAATCTTTTCAGATTTTTTTTTTAAAGATTTTATTTATTTATTTGACAGAGAGAGATCACAAGTAGATGGAGAGGCAGGCAGAGAGAGAGAGAGAGAGAGGGAAGCAGGCTCCCTGCCGAGCAGAGAGCCCGATGCGGGCCTCGATCCCAGGACCCTGAGATCATGACCTGAGCCGAAGGCAGCGGCCCAATCCACTGAGCCACCCAGGCGCCCATCTTTTCAGATTTAAAGAAGGAAAATTCACACTGCTGCCTGCCTTCTTCCCCTTGTGCTCAGTTCTGACCTTCCCATTTATGGTACTTAATCTTCAGCTCTACTGCGTGTTGGAAGTTTTGCCCCAAATGTACTATTCTCTCATCTTTTGAAGTATTAGGGCACTGTTTTTTCTTCCTTCCCTTTAACTGGTCGAAATTGCAGAGATTAGCTTTCTCTTCTGAGAAGTATGTTTCTGCCTCCTCCCCTCCTCACCCTTACCTCCAACTCCCCTAAAATCGGACCTAGCTCCTTTTCCCATATGATCTCATCATTAAAATGTGGAGATGTCTGTCTGTCTTGTTTACTACTCTATCTGGAATATATACAGTATTTCCCGACATAGGACATGCATAATTCAATATTGGCCAAATATCCTTATGCCCTATCAGATTACTTGAAATTTCCCAATCATATACAACCTATGTATTTTAAGTAGTACTCCAAGTACTGAGTAAATTCTATTTGAATTGTACTTAATAACTGAGAGCTGAAGACTATTATGAATGAAACTAATATTTCCTGACATCATCATCATTATTATTTTTAATTTCATTACATCTTACGAGCTGCTAACTTCTTTATTCTCTTTCTCCTGAACTGGTCAGGAGACATTGTGATTGTGACATTTGTGCAAGGGACCCAGAAAGATTGATTACCTGGATGAGTGAAGACTGATTAGCTTGATGGGTAATGCTTTGTCCCAAAATGCATCATGTAGTTAGGAACCAAATAGCATAGTTTTCTACAAATAATCATGAACTCCAGAATTTGTCAAACTCACATCAGACTATGCTAATTGTAACTTCCGATGCCTTCAAAGAAACGCTCGTGGCTGCCTAAATATATAATCGCATAACCCTGACGTCATCGGTGCCATCCCTTGAAACCATATGCAGAACCATATGCAGGCCTCCCATGAAGGAGGACTTAGTCCCAAGCCCATTTAGACTTTATGGCTTTTTAAAAAAATATTTTATTTATTTGACAGAGAGAGAGACAGCCAGAGAGGGAACACAAGCAGGGGGAGTGGGAGAGGAAGGGCAGGCTTCCCGCCAAGCAGGGAGCCCATTATGGGCCTCGATCCCAGGATCCTGGGATCATGACCTGAGCTGAAGGCAGACACATAACAACTGAGCCACCCAGGTGCCCGCATTTAAACTTTGATACTTAAACCAAAATACACTAAGAGTTTTTGTCAGAATTACAGCATCTTTGTACTTCATTTGTCAAATATTTAATGGCAAATTAAGTTTCTCAACATAGCTGCAAGTATAACATTTTACCTAAAATATTGTTATAGGGCATGGGTCCCTCCGAAACAGGAATGTCAACGGCTCTTTGGTTTAGACTTAGGTTACTGGCTCCGTCTTGAGATTAGAATGTGTTTTCATCTGTGTCCATTAAGATTCGATTCCTATGTGAATTTGAGTCCCCCAAACCACAGAGATATTACAAAGATATATTAGAAGATTGTTTCTTACGTGGAAATCTTGAGTTGGTTCAGTGCTGATAGGGCAGCTCTGGGTTACAAAGCCCTCAAAGGCCGAGTTTCCTTTGGGCATTGTCTTGGCCATCTCTGATGTAGATGTTTCACAGTAATTATACAAACTGGCAACCAGAACTGTAGTCGTCAAATCTACACTCTTGGCAGCAGGTTAGAGCAAAGGAAGAAAAATTTCAGCCAAGTGTGTGGACCAACTTTCTGTTTAAAAGTTTTCCAGAAGCTACCACTCAGTGGTAGCTCATTCTTGCCCAGCTTTGTCATATGTTTACACACACCTTCAAGGTACTATTTATTCTGCGTAACCAGCTGCTTAGCTAAAAATTAAATGTTCCTCTTTTAGGGAAAGAAAGACTACCTCTATGAGACTGCCTAAAACATGCTGACAAGGATTTGGGAAGGGAGTGTCCCCCCCAGAACAAAAATGGAGAATATCATAAGAAGACAAGTTAATGGACACAGGGAGCAAACACAGATATTAGCCTGCTGATAAATATATGAAAAGAAATGTAAGTGATGATAAAGGGAGAGACAAAGTGCATAGTTTTACAGAGCAAGATTGGGGACAAAGAAATGGCAGAGAGAGGAAACATGATATTTGTATCAAAATTTCAGAATCTCTATGTATGGGTATTAGCAGATTTTTGTATCTGTTGCCCATAGATTCCATAATTTGTGCATAACTTACAGATTTCCCATTCCAGAACTAAATAAAGGTAAGATTTACTATAAGAACACAGACTTGCTCATGCTACAGATGGTAATATATTGTTACTAACTAGTGTTTATAATGTTTCATTTATTTTTGAGTTGAGGGATTTCTTGTTGCTATGAAAATATCAGTTTCTTTATTGCTTAAGTTGGAGTATTAAAGAGGAAATTTATAAAAAAAAGAAAAAAGAAAAAAGAGGGAAGCAAATGGATAGAAGACAGTGGCTATGCTATGACCGTGTTGTGTGATTCTTACCATCTATAAGGAGGAGATACTTTTTCCTCCTGCAGTGAGAATAGGAATGTAAGGAAAAGATTAAGAGTTGCCCCTCCCCCCCAAAACGGGATCTACATACTGACCTTTGCTGCTTGCTAACTTTGTGATATGTTCTAGTAAAGTTTCCCAAGAAAGTATTTTTCTTCAAAAAGAGAACACCTAGGGGCGCCTGGGTGGCTCAGTGGGTTAAGCCGCTGCCTTCGGCTCAGGTCATGATCTCAGAGTCCTGGGATCGAGCCCCGCATCGGGCTCTCTGCTCCTGGGATCGAGCCCCGCATCGGGCTCTCTGCTCAGCAGGGAGCCTGCTTCCTCCTCTCTCTCTGCCTGCCTCTCTGCTTGCTTGTGATCTCTCTGTCAAATAAATAAATAAAATCTTTAAAAAAAAAAAAGAGAACACCTAACTTTATCTCTTATGCAGGAGTTTTATGAAGATAAAAGTACTTGCTTGTATCAATGATTCTCAGAAGGGGCAGTTTTGCCTCCCAGGAGACATTTGACAATGTCTAGAGACATCTGCGGTCTTAATGACACCTTGTGGCTAGAGGTTAAGGGTGCGGCTGACCATGTTACAGTTCGTGAACCAGTTTCCTCTTCCCACCCACCAACAAAGAATTACCCCACCCAAATGTCACCAGTACTGAATTGTAAAACCCTGATTTATAGGAGTTTATTTGGAAAAGAGAACACTTCCTAGTAATACGAAAGAGGTGCCTTTGAATATATATTTGACTTTTTTTAATAAATAATACTGATTTATGAGTGGATTTGTCCACCTCTACACCAAGAGCTCTGAAGCTGAGGTCCTTGTAATGTGTGGGTGTCTGTGGAGAGCCATCTTGAAATCATAAGGAGAATGTTCTTTATGTGTAAGTCTGCTCATTTTTAAGGGGTCAACTCTGTAGCTTTTCTCTGTTGCTCTAAGGGATTTATGACCTCACAAAGGCAGACACTGAAGTTATTAGAATGCCAAAGAATTCTAGTAAATTAATCAGCCATTATGTTCCCTCCAGTGAGCCAAGCTGCTCTCTCAGGCTGGTTCCCTGCACATTCTCTAACTTTACTATATTTAAAGCATGGCACTGACAGAAATAAAGTTTAAAGATTCCCAACCTGAGCCTCTATAATTAATAGAAGTCATATCGACAAGGAAAGTTCCTTTTGAAGAGCTTGTGATTTAAGAAACCAGATTTCCCATTTTAACCCATACTTCTATAATTTCCACTTGAATGTGTTAAATATCCTTTGTGATACATGTTGTTTTGGTGTTTGGGATAATAGTTTATCCTCTCCAGTCCATTTATTTCCCCCACACCTGCTCCTTGCCTCTTCTTTTCTTTCAGGAAGGTGACATTACTATCCATCCAAGTCACCACACCAGAAATGATAAAGAAAAAAATCTCACCCACCTCTATACTTCCCACTCCAATAATTTTTCATGGTCTTTCCATTCTCCATCCTAAATACCATGTGAACCATTCCCTCATCTCAATCCCTCATGCTGTTTTTCTCAGTTCAATATCTCATTCTCTTTCAGTTGAAATACTGTACTAATAATAGACTCCTAATTGCTTTCCCTGATTCAAGGTTTGTTCTTTCTCATTTCATTCTTTGCACGTATACCTACACGGGCTTCTTTCTATCTTGCAGATCTGACCAGATCACTTTCCAGTAAGAGATCCCAACGGTCTCCCCATTAACTATGTGGTAACATCCTCCCTTTCTGGTTTTAGCAAGGGTGCTACTGCCTCCAGGTCTGTAGGCTGGGCTCTAAGGTCTCTGATTTCTCTCTGTCTCTGGATCTGTGCTCCTCTGCCTCTGTCCCTGCTTTGCTTGAATGCTTTTTCTTCTTGTTGAAATTCTAGTCATCCTCCCTAAGGAAGCTGGCTTCGAAACCTTTTCCAATTCCCTCAGGCAGAGTTCATTTTTCACTTATGTCTGCTCAAAATTAATTGGGTTCTTACTTTAATATCTTCTTCACCTTTGTCTTCCAAGTGCCTTGAGCAGTTCATGCATGTGTGTACATTTCCAATAAATGTTTCTGTAATTGGATTGACAACAACTATGTAAATTCAAGGCTTTGCTCAGGACTGGGCCATCGTGGACAAAAAATTGTCTTTGTTGGTCAGGCTAATAGAGAGATCATGAATTCACGGGAGGAATGAAATGAAAGAAATCACTCTCAGCTCTAAAAGTTGTAACTTGGGTTTTAGCCTTCTAAAATACTGTCATTAGGAGTACAGAACATTGTTTTTGTATAGGACACATTTGGCTCTGTTTTTTAGCACATTTTTTTCTTATGACTGAAAGGTATATGCAATAGCTATATTGCATATAGTTGCAGAGTTCACAAGTTTTAAGTTGAATGAATGAAGAAAGTAACACCATTTAAGTTTTTGATTAAAACATTAACTGACCCTAAATCCAGGGATGGGGTTAAATATGCTACAACGTCCAGGAAAACTCCCTGTGCCTCCCAAAACGATTGGGTAGACCAAAATATTGGTATTGCCAAGCATGAGAAACATTGCCCTATATTTTAATAAAGAGATTTTTCCTAGAGGCTATTGAAATGCAAGGGGTTGTTTTTATTTACACCAAATGGCCCTAGGCTTCTAGCTTTTAATTGTGTATACCACAAGAGCTTACTGAGATGATGCTCCCTTCTCCCAAATCCATTATATCCAGAAGCACACCATCTTCTGGGGTTTCATATTAAAGTAACAATTCCACTGATAACATGGAATTGAAAATGTAGAAATCATAGGGGTTGTTTGTTTGCACATTGTTCATGAAAATGAATGAGGAGGGACTCTAGCTGAACCAAAAGTACCTTGAGAGTCACTGAGATTTTGATTTGGCCACGATGGAAGTTACAGAATTCTGAGTATAACCCAATGGTGGGACTTTGATAGCTTCTTTTAAAGTGGTATGTCA
Source organism: Lutra lutra (assembly GCF_902655055.1). Classification (NCBI taxonomy): domain Eukaryota; kingdom Metazoa; phylum Chordata; class Mammalia; order Carnivora; family Mustelidae; genus Lutra; species Lutra lutra. The sequence continues at coordinate 142,877,936 of NC_062282.1, read as the reverse complement.
TGAATTGTATTCAGGAAGCATCATGGCAAGTACTGTTGGAGAATCTGAGAGCACCCACTGATTAATTCCAAGTTTAATGGCAGTAAAGTCATTCAGTTATTTGTCTTATATACAAGGGTCTGCTTTCTCTTGATTCTGTGGGTGTATAAATATGAACACTCACATTTTCTAGTTCATAGGTCTGGCAAGATGGAAGAAAAGGTGGTAGGAATAGAGCCTTAAACTCAGGTTAAGTAAAAAATATCCTAGACACCTGCCAATTAAACTTGAGATAATCTTACTCCCTTAATTAAAACAAAACCATTATAAGAGACCTCCTCTATGTGGCATTTTACAGACTTTCCAGAAATATACTCTATTGTAGTCGATGCAAGACATTCTTCCTATCCTCGAGCTTACAATATTCAGTCAGGTATGCCTAAAATGGAAAGCATTTTGTAAGAAAAAAATAAAATTTAGTAGACTGTCTTTTATTTTGTTTTGTTTCCCATTCGTTTTGAGTACAGTGTTTTCAAAAAGGGCATGGTGAATAGAGATGGTCTCTTGGCAGAGGCAACTGGCTGTTTTTCCAAGTCTGGCTACTTCAGACTTCAATAACAAAACAGAATCCTTGATTCCTTTCCAGTCTATAGCATCACTTTATTCAGCAGATTGTCATGGCTGACCTCCTGTCCTCAACTTCTAACCCTGCCTGTGCTTGGAGAGAGAAGACTAGTTAACCTGATTATGTTAGGTTAATAAAAAAAGGCAACCCAGAAAGTCCAGCTTGCTAATTCACAGAAGGCATCTGATCCTTTATTTAAAAGCTACAAGGAGAAAGAAATGCCATCTCATGAAGATGAGAGCAGCCTTTTATTGCTTGTCTACAGACTTTAATTGTTGCACAACATCGGTGGATATTAGAGGGGGAAGTTGGTATTGCTTGTTTCATGTAATAAATTAAAAAACGAAAATGAGTGTGGTTTGACAGAAATGTTTAAATAAGGAGGAGGGAGCAATGTTAGCATTTTGATTTTGTTTTGATTGAAGGAACTCTCTTTCCACCATGAAAAAGTAATGCCATTCTTCTGGCATGCCTCATTTCCAGTGGAACTCAGTCGAATGTGCATGTGTTAACATCAGCTTCGGCAGGCTTCCATGCAGTTACACAAAGGAGTGTTGGCAAAAGGAAGGATAGATATCACAGCCATTCATTTCACAGTGCTTTCCAATTCGGTTGCAACTATTTCTCTGAGCAGCACACATCAGTGAATAAAAAGGAAATGAAAAGGAGGGGCAGGCAAGAGGGGATTTAGGAAGAAGGGGTTGTCTAAAACATGTTTCATTTTAGACAAGACAATTCACAGTCATTAGCATGAGCAAAATTCCTGTTTGGCTTCCAGTAACGAAAAGAGAATGAATGTTGAGATTTTTTAGAAAATAAATAAAAACAAGAAACTGTTCTCTGAACACCACTAGTGAAGATCAAGGATGTCTAGGGTAAGCAAACAGCCACGATTTTATATAACTGAGCCCCCCATCCCTGATTTCCTCACACAATGAAGCAAACGTCCTCATTGGGTATGCTTGACTCTGTTCATTGGAAAAAAAAAAAAAATCCTGGTGACTGTTTTTCTAAATTGGTTCCTTTAGCATTTAATTTATATTTTGGTACTTTTAACACTATGTGTGATATTGCTCTCATGTAATTAAATATTATTATTTATAACTCTGGTTGCAAAAGTAGCCAGTGCTGATCCTGTTAATAGGAGCAGAAGAAAGAGGGCAAGACAGTAATTTTGATTCTGTTCTTGTTTCTTGGCAGATCCACTCTGGTAGCCTTCCTCTGTGGTCGGAGATGGGACACAGGATCAGGGCAGTTCTGTCAATATACACCAATCAGCCTTGAGATCTTCTTAGGAGTCGGATTGTCAGGGGGCTTGTTCAGTTCTCTTGTGGCATTATCTACCCCTCTCCAACGTATTTATATATGTTTCTCTTTGTAAAATGGAACTCTATGAGCACTGCAAAATCATTTTTATCTGTTTTCATTTACTTCGTATATCAACACTGGGAAGTAGATATTAATGTCTTTTCCTCCTTCTCCTCCTCTTCAACAGATGAAGAAAGTATCAGAAACTATCTAAGACAGATCCTTGTAACTACTATAGACTGGAACTTAATTTTTAGTTCCAGATTTTAAAACCATGACAGCATATTAGGCAAGAATTTGCTAATTGATCAATAAGGATGTTTGGCAATAAGGGACTCAGTGCAGGGGCACCTGGGTGGCTCAGTGGGTTAAATCCTCTACCTTCAGCTCGGGTCATGATCCCGGGGTCCTGGGATTGAGCCCCAAATTGGGCTCTCTGCTCAGCAGGGAGCCTGTTTCCCTTCCTCTCTCTCTGCCTGTCTCTCTGCCTACCTGTGATCTCTGTCTGTCAATATAATAAATAAATAAATAAATAAATAAATAAATAAGGGACTCAGTGTTATCCCATACTGATGAAATACCACAAGATAATAAATAATAAATAAATAAATAAGGGACTCAGTGTTATCCCATACTGATGAAATACCACAGGATTGCTCATAATATAGGTGAATGAATGGACAGAGGGACTGGTGGATGAATGATGAATAAATGAATTATTGAATGAATGAATGAAGAAAGTAAGCATATACTGCATATATTCTGTGGAAGGAATATTTTATAAGTGCAAATTGGAATTTGTACTTGATAATAAGGTGGTGGTCCTCTTGAAAAATTTGGTGGGTTTGTGTTCATAATGAGCAATAGAAAAAGATTTCTGGAAAGTATTCTTCAAAGAAATATTTTCACCTGGGAATCTAAAAGGATAGAAAAGAATGACATGTTTTTCTCATCATTTATTCCTTCTCTATGGAACTTTAATTATGATATTTAATCATAAAACCAATTAGTAATAAAATTTTTTGAGAGATTAACAAAAATATCCTAAAACAGGTCTGAACTCAGCTTCTAAGATATGCTTTTTAATAGTCTTTTATGATATAAATGTATGGAAATATTGAAATTTATATTGAAGTGAAAATAATTATATATTAAAATATATTGAGATAATTATAAATATGTTATTAATATTTTGAAATAGTATTACATAGTAACTTTACTGTTATAAATAACATTATTCATAAATCATAATTTCTATCATTATTAAGTTAGGTGATTAAATTTATTTTAAGTGAATTAAAACTAATGGATAAAATAATTGAAAAATACCCTTTTTTCAAACTGATGTCATTCTGTATGGGCATTTAAATATGTAAAAAAATGCAGCTTAAGGTAATAATTAAAATAGCTTTTTTTTGCTGTGTGAATGCAGATGTTCCATGGAGAAGAGAAGTTCCATGTTTTATTTACATCTATAGTCAATTTTCTTAGAGAATTTCACCAAGTAAATTTTTCCAGTGTTTATATATCATGGAGGGACATTTACCAACTCTTTAAGAGTTTACAGATAGAGTTTACAGGTCCCATTTAGATAGTAGATACATACTCTTTTTTTCTACGTAAAAGTGTCAAAATCTGAACAAGTGGACAGGTGCAATTTATCCATAAAAATGAATAAAAATATTTATTGGCACAAAAGAATATTTTAAGACTTCCTTAAACTGATTTTGATATTACTCCTTATAGTTCTTGTACATTGTTCTTTTGTTGTCACTTTCGTCTGACTGAAACATACTTTTGAACGTTGTGAATGAACCAAACACAACAGAGCATAGCATTAGGCAAAGCTGGACCTGCAGTTGGGGTTATTTTGAATTTCATTGTAAAGATGTGGGGTGGGACAAATGGAAGTATCCTTGGGATAGACTTGCAGGGTCATTTTCAGGGACATGTGAAACTTACTATTGTTTAAGACCCTGTGTTCAGAAGTACCTCTCACTGCATCGACACCCACCTAAACTTTAGGGCTCAATGTTCTACTGTCAAGGCCTTGATATTTTTAACTTTAAATTTGTGTTTTGTAAGTGAAGTTCCATGGGATAGTGAAGAATGGCTTGGGGGGCTTGAAGCTTTTCCTCAGGGCTCATTCTACCTTCGCCATGCACATGGATGAGCTCCTGTCTACCCATTTGCCCTTTATATACCAAGAGATTACTGGTGCTCTCTCTCTCCATGGAGGCCAATGGTGGGAGCCAGGTGTTGTGTCCTGAGTTACGGGGTAGAACCTGTACAAGGTCTGCACTCAAACTCTGCCTGAAAAAGCATGATATTAGAGAGTAAATTAAGAAAAAAAAGAAACAGAGTGATTAGGTAAGAAAGGACAAAGCTTTTTTTCCTGCCTTTCGAGCAAGTCCCAGCTTTTCATTCTTCCCTGGACATTGTAAATTTTGTAGCTGGCCTTGATGATTTGGAACTCATGTTGTTGAAAGTTATTGTCTGATGTGCTAGCCCATCAGAGCTAGGTGAGAAGGGCAATTCTAAGGTGCATGCTATTTCAAGGTATAGGGTATTTATTTTAGAAAATGGCTCTCTGGCCTTAAACACTTGAGTAACATCTTCTCTAGGCTGTTGCTTTGTCAGACACATGTACACTTACTAAATATCCTCAATGCAGCCAGTGCTTTGTACAGATTTGTTATGTGTGTGTGTTCATGAATACACAGATTCCTCAGGGAATATCTGCACAGCTCCTGGGCTCACGAAAGCAGAGTGGCTACCAGGGAGTCTCACTTAGATTTTAGAAAATGTCATCGATAATTCATGACAAGAAACACGGTGCTAGAATTAGCAGTGTCCTTTCCCTCACATTAAAATAATTATTTTCAAGGTGATTTTCTCAACATTCATAACTTGTGAAGCATGAAATGAAATGTTTTTCCAAAGTAGCTAAATGTGTAATAGGACTTAAAGATTACAATGAAGTGCATCCCTAATTGGCTTTTTCCTAATTTGATCATAGGTATTAAATTATATATGTATCATGTATCAGTATGAGAACTAAAGCAAATTTCCTCTAACTTGGAACCAATACATGGATATATAAAATTCACTGAATAGGTGTGAGGAAATAGCATATGATGTTTTCATTTATTTATTTTTAAAGATTTATGTATTTATTTGAGAGAGACAGAGACAGAGAGCATGAACGGGGCGGGGGAGGGAGCAGAGGGAGAGACAGAATCTCAAGCAGACTCCATGTGGAGCATGAAGTTAGAGGTGGGGCTCCATCTACACCCCGAGATCGTGACCTGAGCCAAAAATTAAGAGTTGGACACTTACCCGACTGAGTCACCCAGGCACCCACACACAATGTTTTTAAGAATGCACCCAGGCCTTTTTATCTGACTAGCTAGAGTACTTAACCTACAATTTTTTCAAACTGGTAACATATTACCTCCCTATCTTTTAAGAACCAGATTAAGTATAATTTTTTTTAGATTAAGTATAATTTTTTTCATTGAAAGTTCTTTGAAGTGTTCTTTTTCACATCTCAAGGAAACTCTGCCCAACTTCTTCCATTTTCACACTTTATGTGTTTTTGTTAATTCTTTCTGAAGGAGGTATACTAGGCCTTTTACTCAAAATTCTCTCCCTCACCAGACTTCCTGATTGCAGGTAGGATATCACTGGCACCATTCAGAGGGGACTCAGGTGTTACTAACATCTTCAAGTTCCATAACAAGCTTCAGGCAATGCATAGTCTTCCCCATGTACCTCCTTCCTGACCACACTTAGTCCTCTACACTTCTCAGAATATGAAGCCAATAACATTTTGAATGGTGCACAAATAAAAAAAAGAATCTCCATATACTTAGTACCTACTCTTTGTAGTTGTAGGTTCAACTGAACAATCAATCTCATGAACCCAATAGTTACACTTGACAATGGTTTCCTTAGAAGGGTACAAAGCATGCCAGTAGGGCAGTATCCAGAGATTTTCCAACATGAGAGTTCCAACAAGGGTCGAGGGCTAAAGTCTTTCTCCAACATGACAGCTCAGGAGGTAGAGTCTGAGGTCATGGGTATGTGTGAGATCTATCCTGGCTAAAACTTAACCATGTCTGGAATAGTAACCAACATCTGTTATAATAATCCATAAGCAACAGACATCACCAGTTACAATAATGCACCACTCTCAAGAAATCCCATGTGATATTTATAGTCATTCAAAGTCCCCCCAGACCAGATGCAGTTTACAAATCAGGATTTATTTTTATTATAAGCAATGTTGCCTAGTAATACAGCTGACATTCCACTAGTATCGGGTTTCTATGGAAACAGAGCTAGAAAGTTAACTCAATGTCATTTTTCTTTTCAAAGAAGGAGAAAATGTTTTGCTCTCCCTTTATTCACATTAGGAAACATAAATATTTGGGAATGTGGATTACCAAACAGGTTTTTTTCAAATAAAGGCAAAAATTGCAAAAAAAAAAAAAAAATCAAGATGACAGCTATACATTCAACTCAAAAAAACTGAACAAATTATAATAAAACATTCTTAAAGTAGACAAGGAAAGCTAGTAAAGACAAAAACAAATTACTTTATAAAAACTATCAAACCTATGGAAAAAGGGAAATCTCGATTTCATTTTGAAAAGAATGTCAAAATAGATTTTTCCCCTGTGTGTCTAAGTCTGTAGGGCCACTATAACAAATATGCCATAGATTGGGTGACTTAAACAACCAACATTCATTTCTCACAGGTTTTAGCCTGGTAAGTACAAGATCAAGGTACTGGCAGATTTGGTGTCTGGTATAGATACCAGTTCTGCACTGATTATTCTAGAAATTCAGCATTATCCCACAGAATATTAAAATTTTGCTACAATAAAATAACCAGAAGCCCACTTCTGGCTTTTAGACCACCTTCTTCTCCTCATATTCTTGGATGGCAGAAAGGGAGAAAGAGCTCTCTGGATTCTCCTTTAAAAAAGCACTAATCTGGGACACCTGGGTGGCTCAGTTGGTTAAGCAGCTGCCTTCAGCTCAGGTCATGATCCCAGCGTCCTGGGATCGAGTCCCACATTGGGCTCCTTGCTTGGCAGGGAGCCTGCTTCTCCCTCTGCCTCTGCCTGCCACTCTGTCTGCCTGTGCTCACTCTCGCTTCTCTCTCTATGACAAATAAATAAATAAAATCTTTAAAAAAAAAAAAAAAGCACTAATCCCATTCATGAGGTTCTACTCTCATGAAATATTCACTTCCCAGAGTCCCTCACCTCCAACCACTATCGCATCAGGGATTAGGTTTCAACCCATCAATTCTGGAGGCACACAAACATTCCATCTCTAGCACTGTCAAAAATTAAAAAGAAAAAAAAAAGAAGAAGAAACAAATGAGTGACTTTAGGAATCAGAAGAGCACTGAAGGGACTTCTATGTTTAAGTGTGGATAAAATAAATTTATTTAAAAATGTAAATAACCTAATTTGCTTTAAGAAACATTTAAACAACCAATGTCAAAAGAAGAAAATGAAATGTAGTCAAAATTTTCCCTCTCAAGTAAGGTGTCATACTGAAATGATTTTATGAGCCATTTCTTACCAGTGGTACTGTTCAACATTGTGCTGGAGAGACTAAATAATGAAAAAAGAGAAAGGTAAAAACCATATAAGGTCTAAATTTTGAAAAAGAAAGATGATAATGTGAACATTTATAGACAATATGATTACTGATCTAGGTAATCCAAGACAGTAGATAAAAACCTATTAGACAAGGACCACTAAGAAAGTGGCATAAACTAGCTAGATAAAATAATATTTTTAAAATTCAATATATACCTCTGTATTAGTGATAAAGACATACAAAATACAATTTAGAAACTTTCATCCAAAGGCAATGAAAGCTATAATAAAGGAATAATTCTAACAAGGAGTGTGAAAGCTATCTCTGAAGAAAATGATAAAACTATTGAGAACCCTAAAATGAAGGTTGAGGGGTACCTGGGTGGCTTTAGTCAGTTAAGGATCCAACTCTTGCTTTTTGCTCTGGTCATAATCTTATATATGGAGCCCCTAGTCAGGCTCCGTGCTCAGCGGGGAGTCTGCTTTAAGATTCACTTTCTCGGGCGCCTGGGTGGCTCAGTGGGTTAAGCCGATGCCTTCGGCTCAGGTCATGATCTCAGGGTCCTGGGATCGAGTCCCACATCGGGCTCTCTGCTCGGCAGGGAGCCTGCTTCTCTCTCTCTCTCTCTCTCTCTCTCTCTGCCTGCCTCTCCATCTACTTGTGATCTCTCTCTGTATATAAATAAATAAAATCTTAAAAAAAAAAGATTCACTTTCTCTGTTTGCCCCTCCCCACGACTCTGTTACTCTCTAAAATAAATCAATCATTAAAAACAAAAAAAGGTCTAAATAAATATCAGTCCGACATATTTCTGATATGATTAGTTAATATTGTACAGCTATCAGTTCTGCCCCAATTATTCTAGAAATTCAGCGTTATCCCACAGAATATTAAAATTGTGTTACAATAAAAAACCTGAGCCTAAAATGAGAGGAAGTGAATTCTTAGCATCCATAACCACATACAACCATGTGGTTATGTGAATTGTTACATGGTAAGAATACCATATCAGAGTACAGCCAAATAGAGGTAGTTGAATCCATGCTGTTAAAATGATTGGCGACCCATTTAGAAAAATAAAAGGTTAGATTGGTAAGTAATTTTGTAATAAATTCAATAGATAGATTCAACCAGGATTGACAAACTTTTTCTGTAAAGGGCCAAGAAGTAAATATTCATGTGATCATATTGTTTGTCACAAATACTCATCTCTGTTGTTACAACATCAAATGAATGGTTTGGGGGATAGTGAATTTGGCTTGCAGGTGGTAATGTTGACCTTGATGTAATTTCACCAGAGCCAGAATTTCCGGTAAATTATAAGCATATCTAATTCATAGCTTAATATAACAATTAAATAAAGTGAAATACTTAGCTCCATGTTTAGATGTAATAGAAATCTAATTATTTGTCCTTAAAATTTCCATACTTGGTATAATGCCTGACTTATAGTAGATAGTCCATATATTTTCATTTAACTGAATTAAGGGAACAAGTTTTGCCACTATTCATTTAACAAGGAAAATAAGAGATTTTCTTAGAAATGATTTTGATTTCTTCATGGTTTCTGCCTCTTAAAAGGCAGCAGACATATGACACACTGTCCCATAGTTAAAAATATTTTAAATTATATAAATTTTAAATAGTTAATATTGATCCATACATGTTTGTTTTATAAAATATTTTATAACAATATGCAATCAATATATACAAATTTTTGTGTTTATAGTCAATAAATATAGATTAAAAAGAAGAGAATTATAAAAATTACATCAAGGTCCAAATAAATGTAGAGTCATGAGACTCTTCTGTTTGGACAAACTTTTTGTAGTATTTTTAGCTTCTCCCTAGCTTCACGTGCTCTCTTCAACATTTTAAAGTCATGCTGTCTTTCCTGCATCGAGATGCTCTCAGTCACTTGAGGTGCCACTTACATAAATTAACTTGACATTTAATGACTTGAAGGCTAAACATTATCTAGTATTCATATTTTGTATACCACACTCAGATCTGGAAAAAAATTAAAAAAAAAATGATACCTGAAGTGCTTGAAAACATAGGTCTCTTCCATCCAAAAAGTGAAGAAAATTTTAATTAGTTTTAACCAAAGCCTTTTTAAACAGAATGAAGCAATTAACCCACTGATCTGAAGAGTGGGTCATAAAGCATTTCCATAGTGCTTCCAATCACTGTTAGCTATACAAGATGTTGGTGTGTGTGATTTTTTTTTCATTGTGTTAATGCTGAGGAAATGTATTTAACTTGTACAGTTGTAATGGTGCATGACACGTCTCCATATTCGACGCAAGCATACGAGAAAGGGAATGTGATGGTTTAAAAAGGTTTGTATTTGGGGTGCCTGGGTGGCTCCATCAATTAAACCTCTGCCTTGGGCTTCAGGTGATGATCCCGGGGTCCTGGGCCCTGGGCATCAGCAGGGATCCACCTTCTCCCTCTCCCTCTGCTGCTCCCTCTGCTTATGCTCTCTTGTTCTCTCTGTAAAATAAAATCTTAAAAAAAACCTTGTACTTTAAAACCTATCATAATGGAAGTTCATGGAATTTTTAAATTTGCGAATTATACATGTAAAGTTATTTGGGGCTTTTCTTCTGCAGGAAACAACATTTGAGCCTGAGGTTAAAGAGATTGAATGTGGTATCTGATCACATCCAGGGAGAGGTCTGGAAAACCGTAACAAATCTTCAAAACTCAGTATGACTTCAATGTATTTCACTAATACCCAATATTAGAATTCAATCAGTGGGTATCCACATCTGCTGGGTAGAAGATTTTAGTCTCTGCTTTTCATGTACGCTCACCGAGGACCGAGAGGCAAATGTCTGCTTCCATGAGATACATACCAAACTGGTCAAACAGGAAAAGCTTCATAAATAATGTTTGCTCTTATCTTAAATAGATGAAAATTGAAAGAAAGTCTGTCTTGATTTAATTAAGAAAGAATGGGTTGTTTTGCTTTCTTCAAATTGCCACTAAGGAAGTGTCTGAAATGGGCATTAAGCTACTGCTTTCGGCTGAAGGCTTTGCCATTCCTTTGCCTAATATATCTGCAATGTGTATCACCTCCCCGCCTTCCCCAATACTCTCCACACTCCCCGAGGCCATTCTCTTCATCAATAGTTCCCGTTGCCTTTGGGATAAAAATATAAAACTTTTTTATGTAGTAGAAAAGGACACCTTGGCCCCTGCCAGGCTCTCCAGAAACAACTCTATTTTCTCCTTTCAATTTTATGCAATACAATATTGAAGGTCCTGTGCTCTCCCCTACCTGTGCCCACCTGTTTCCCTCTGTTTGAAATATCCTTATTTCATAACTACTAGCAACGGATTACTTTTTCAAACTCCAACCTACTTCTCAGGTCTCAATTCAAACACCATCTTCTGTAGGCTTCTATTCCTATGCTCATTCTTCATTTCATATACTATGGCACAAATCTGCTTTTACTATGAATACTTGTGTGTCCCCTTACCTTCTTGATACTAATATCCTTGAAGGACAGACTACATTGTTATATCCATGGTTCTCAGAACAGTATATGGTATACCGTGGGTACAATATATATTTTTGAATGAATGACAGATTGTTTTGCTGGCCTTAATAAGCTTTGAAAAAATAATGTAGATTAGTATATACCTATGAAAATATAATTGGCACATTTAATTATCTTTGCCCCAAGTATACGAATTATGTTTCAGTATATTTTGAGAAAGTCACCTTTGTATGGTTTTATTCAATAGTGAAATGAAAATATTAATTATTATAGGATTGTTGCTTTTGCATTAGTAACAGCTTGAATGTCAATTTCCTTTGCATACGTGGAGGCTTCTATTTCTAGAAGATACAAAAATGGCATAAATAGGCAGATGCTAGTATTGCTATTACATTAAAGGTAGCATAAGCCAGTTTATTCCGGCCTTCTGCATTCTTCTTTATTGATACCCTTTTGTATCTTAAGCAACTCCCTGATGGAGGATTTCCTTCCATTACTTCTGTATCTTTCATAAACATCCTCAGTGATGAATCAGAGTAAGCTTTCAATACACACTGATTAATTGTATATGGTGATTTTTCTAGGTTTAATCTTAGAGAAGAGAGGACTATTTTCTTCATTTTCATAGTTTAAGTTATTTCACCCTAGGACTTTGTTTTGGTTGTTGAGAATAATATAAAGAAAAATAATTAGAATTAACCTAATAGGACAGTAATGACTGAGTTTGTCATGAAAGGACTAAATGATTTATTCTGTTGTCTGTGTGTATGTTTGTGTTGCAGAAATCATAATGCATTTGGGGGTCATCTACCCTCCAATGAAAGGATTAAGACAAGGGGTTCTAAGATAAGCTTTAAGAGATTAAAAATATAGTGAGAGCCATTATTCTCTGTCTCTGACTTTTTAAATAATTTGTTAATCAATGGATTATGGTACCAGGTTTATTTTAATAACGTTCTGAAGCTATTAATAGTAAGTCATTGCATAAATATTGTCTATTACATTGTAACTTACAGAGAAGACCATAGACACACTCACATTAAGAGATGCTAAACATCTTTGACAGTGGGTGGGGAGGGTGAGAGTTACAGTTACTTTTTCTTCTTTTTGTCTTCCAAGAAATTTATTCATTAATTACAAATATGGATTTAAATTAATTTTGGGTGCTAGTTTAAAAGCATTATAGACATTCACAGAGTTAAAAAAATACTTGTTCTTTGGCAACTCTGTTGCATTAAGGAAAAGGATATTGTTTTGGCAATTTGCTAATACATTTAGACTATCTAGATGGCATGAAAGATTACCTTAAAGTGAGTTCTTGATATTTTTTGAGGGTACTATTTATAAGAAGATTTATAGTCTGAAAAATTTATGAAATATCTTGAGAACTTAGTACATTTATAAGTGGACAAATTAATTGAAGTTTAAAAAAGAGCCAGAGATATGAGATCTTTTAATTGAAATATAAGCATGCTATTACTAAATTTTGATGACTAAGTTATCATATGCTTTCATATATGAAATATAAATGGAATATATGTTTAATATATGTTTAGGCACCTAAAATCCTTGACAAAGCAAATAATTTTAAATTTTGCATACTGTTAACAAATGATTGCCTCATTGATAATTTCAATGTGATTTTGTTAAACTACGTTTAATACTTCAACTGATCTCTTGTTTTTTGTTTTACTTACTTTGACAGATCCTTCAGGTTGAAAGGAATATCTTTATTTGGAGGCATGTCTGCTCATTTTCTCACTTCAGATTCATCATTGTGACTTCTTGAGGCCAGATCTAATTTTGAAGTAACCAGGAACCTGTCCACCATAGAGCAGAAAATCCCTCAATTTTGGAGCACAAAAGATCACTGATATGGTCTGCATAAAATCATCTGCCTCTAGGCTGACAGCCATGAGCAGAGCCCTGGGGCAAAAAAAAAAAAAAAAAAAAAAGCCACTGCCTTAAATCTCTTCACTCTGAAATTACCAAGAAGATTAAAAAAAAAAAAAAGAAAGAAAAGTAAAAGACTAAATAAGCAAGCCAACAACATCAAGAACAACAACAAAAACAAAAACAAAAAAATCCATCTTATTTCACCTTGGGGAAAAAATATTCTCAGATGTGAGCCCAAGAAAATTTATATTCAGTAATTAAGCTAGAAAATTAATTTATCATTTGGGAAGGTGAAAGTATAGAGAGAGGAGGTATCTGTAGCCTGATTTATTCAGCATTTCAAAATAAGTAGATAAAAAAGGAAAGTGAACAGAGGAACATTTCAGCAATGAACAGTATTAGGACAGAATGTTGCTGTTTGCAGAGGTTGTTTGCCATCTTGTGCACACCCTCAAAGCCATAATGGACTAATAGCATTGTCGTTGATTGCTTGAAAAGTTTTTGCATTCAGTCCTTCACCCCATATTGGTTAAGGGAGGGGGAGGCCAGTTCTTACTCATTACTTCTCAATGCACTTCTCGTATTTGCACTGTCACTTCCATTCAGGGTAATGATGTGTGCTGTTTTTTTGCACAGATGGTCCCAGGAGATTTGAGACCACAGTTACATGCAGGAGTCTAGAAAGGAAGCATTTAAAAATATTCCAGATTCTCTTTCTTCTGTAAAAGTCAGTTATCTTCTAAAAAAAAAAAAAAAAGGACTTGTCTCAAATTAAAAAAACTACAGAATAATAAGAAAAGAGTGTAAGTGTGGTCAAATGAATGAAGAAGGGATCCAAAGTTTGTTTTATCTGGGATCATTTTATATCATTAACAGCCAAGAAGTCAGATACAGTGAACTGTATACTACACATTTGTGTTGAACATCTATTTGTTCTCTTAAAGAAATCATTCATAATTTGTATTTGACATATAACAGTTTTTTATAGCCATTTATCTATGCTTCATGGGAAAATGTACCAAACAGCATTTTCAGTTTATTTTTCTAAATAAACGTGTTGTTTGTATTATTTGTGGTGGCTTATTTGATTTGTTTTTCATTACTTGCAAAGCAAATTTCTTGTGGTTAATTGGAATGCTTTTGTCATATTAATTTGAAACAGAAGATAGAAATTTAAAATATTTGGATGGTAGAATATTGGTCTTTCTAGTTTCTGAAGAAGAAATGATTTCTTTTTCACCCTATCTTGTGAAGGGTTTATGTTAATATTCTAATTATACTGACTATCCAGAGTTATGGCTATGGGGGCTTTGCTGGAAATGAGAACATTTGGGTACGGTATCAGTAAGGATTTTCCCTAAGTTCTCTTTCTAGAAATCTGCTTCAGAAGAAGATGATAATTAGATTTTTTTTAAAAGACCCTTAATTATGACTAAGGAATTTTCATTAATGCCCCCAAGAAGTCTGCTGAGAATTTTCATCAGTGCATATAAAAATGACTGACTAGGCAATCATACTGTAGCAAAAAGGAAATCTTCCATCAGTAAGGACTCAGTAAGTACATACATGTGTTCATCCTGAGGCTCATCAGTTAGAGTCAGGATTTATGGTCCTTGCTACCACCATTAAGTCGTGTGCAGCTCAAATAAATTATTTTTTCCTCTTTTTTAAATTGAAGCATAATTGATACATTAGTTTCAGGTGTGCAATGTAATATTCAGTATTTGTGTGTGTTGCTAAGTGATTGCAGTTAAGTTCAGTTAACGTCCATCACCACGCATAGCTACAATTTTGTTTCTTGTGAGAACTTCCAAGATCTGCTCTCCTAGCTACTTCCAAGTATGCAATACAATATTATTAACTACAGTTACAGTTTTGCTTGTGGTACTCTGGAATGCGGCAAAGGGAATGCAAAGATAGCGCCAGCCCTCTGAGGTCTTTGGAAGGGGTTAGAGTGAGCCTTTAGATGTGTGTGGCATTCGAAGCCTGCCCCTCAGGCTGCAGCTATGGAGGTGAGCTAAAGGGCTTCTTCATACAAACACTGAGCTCCTGGGTCTGTTGCCTCTTGCAGTCCCTTGGGAGGGACAGCTAGTGTAAAAACTCTCTCCATTGATGACAGCTGTGTGGAATGCATGAGCCTAAGTCCCACTGGCCACCAGAGCTATGTAGGGGTGTCCCCTGGCATTAGCCACAAAAACCGGGGCACCAGTCAAGGATGTAAGCTCCTTTTTGCGGACATTAGGGCACGATGGAGCAAGACGATGGCGTCCATTGGCCTCTGTTCCTGCGAGCTCATTCATAGCTGGTAGATGTGTGCCAGATCAGAAGGGTGTTCCTCAGGCCAAAGCTCCAGGACAAGCAAAAGGCCTCTTAATCCTAAAGACCGGGGGTGTGTTTGAGTCTGCTTTCAGGGCAATGCTGCGGAAGTAGTCTGCCCGGAACGGGCGCTTATTGCTACAGTCTCGCGAGACCCAAGAACTCGAATTCCCGGATCCTCCATGACCACAAGAGCAAGGGATGGCTTCTCCACAGGACTGGCAAAACCCGGAAGCCAGACCTGTGTCAAAGCCGCGTGGTGGGAGATGCCTACACTTTGGAGTGTGGTAGAGGAAACGTATATAGATGGCATCCAGCACGGAAAAAAAAAAAAAAAAAAAAAAAAAGAAAAAGAAAAGAAAAGCAGCCTACCGTTAAATTTAAAAAAAAAAAAAAAAAAAAAAAAAAAGGTGTCTGCCAGCTGGAATTTTGGCAGAAAGGGGGAGAGCTGAAAATGGTCCCTGCTAGCCAGGGTTGCCTAGATGTGTCCTAGATTAGATGCCTGACCCTCAGGCTGAAACTGTAGGATTCGTAAATGAGCCTCCCGCTGGCAAACTTGGAAGCTTCTGGATTGGCTTTCTGTGCGCTGAGCCCTGGGGCAGGTGAGTCCTTGCGAGAGCCTGAGAGGCTTTGAGAGCGTTTTCCTCCGTTTGCTTTGGTCTTGTGGGTATCGGATTTTCAAAGCTAGATGTTTTTGAGGTGGGTTTCTCCCAGTATGGGTGCCCGCTGTGGGGTTCAAGGTCTTCGCTCCTCAGGGAGAAACTCCGTACCTTCCTGACTGGATCACTGTGCCGTGGGTCGGGGCTTCTGGCAAGTTTGTGTCCCAGCCTCTTTCATCTTTTCTCCTTAGCCTGATACGTAAGAGTTGCTTAGTTCTTAGGTTTTCAGAGTAAGTTGTTCCATATGTGGCTTCAGATTCAGCATGTCCCAGGGAAGAGGTGAGCCTAGGATCCTCCGGTATTACCATCTTGAAGTGAAACTCCCCAAAACCCAAAATAAATTATTTTTAATCATTAAAAGAATAGGTCATTAGGTTTATTCCCAACCATGACCCAAAACCAGTTCCCATTTTGTTCTGCACACTTAAATTGATTTACTGTCTGCAGTCTCTCTTGGTAGTCCTTAAAGTATCCTGTAACATAATGAAGAAAATTAGTTTGTCACGCTTGATTTCAATCCCTGAAAATTAAGACGTTGTACATGGAAATAGTCCAGCTGGGAATCAGATTGCCAGTTCCTGCGAGATGTTGGGCATTGAAGTACGGATGCCTGGACTCATTCAGATTCTTTTAAAATCCATGCTGATTGCTCCAGGCTGTGAATTATTTAAAATCATAAATAGTAAAATCAGCTTTCCTCCAAACATCTAACAGTAAAGTCCATCAAGAACAAATGATAAAAAAAAAATTATAGGTCTTTATTTTTTTGAGTATACTCAACAGTAAGCAGTGCTGTATCTGCTGTAGTCTCTGGTGAGCCCCTGAAGGATTTTGCAAAGATGTCAAACTTTCTCTTGGGCAAGATAACTCCATTGGTAATTTATAAAGTGAATTAGAGTGAGACTGGGCAGTTAGGGGGTTCGTATAGAAAAATCTCTGTATTTTCTTTGAAATAAGTTTGTTCAACTGTAATTACACTTTTTAAGTTATTTCACTTGTCTATCACTTTCTCTTCTTTTGTTTTCATCAGATTTTAAACTTATCCTTTGCCATCTTCAGAATTCACTATTACTTTCATGAAATATGTTAAAACATCTTAATTCCCTGTTGAGAATTATTGCTTACAGATTTTTAAAATTGAGGATGCCCCTGTAAGTAATCTTCACTTCCTGACTTGGCTTTTGGAGTGTGGGTTTGTTACATTCTCACCGAATTCCACCTGTTCTCCTAACCCCAAATCACATAGTTACCAGGTGTATCTGCAGGGGCAAGATGATTCTCTTTATTTACTAAATGCCTACTCTGCAACATGAACTGTGCTGGGCACCAGGAAGAAATAGGTCCTATTCTGATGCAGTTTAAAATCTAGAAGATTGGAGAGAGAAATACATTAAATGTGTGATTTCACTAGTTAACAATAGAAAAAATTGTGGCTGTGTGCTAAGTTCTATGAAGAAAGGTGCATGTTATGCTGAGACTATATATCCAGGGGATGTAACTCATTGGGGAAAGTAAACTTTGAGCTGAGATCTGAAGGGTGACTACTACATCATTGTGGCAAACTTCTATCCAAAGTCATGTAAAGGGGAAAGAAAATAGGATGTCAGGAGACATGAAAAACGAGGCTAATTAGATTGTTGCAAGGAAGGTAAAGAGACCATAGCACAGAGAACACATGTATATTGCATTCAATATATATCTGATTGAATAATTTCATTCAAGAATTAAGAAATGTAAGAATGTAAGAAAAGGGGGAAGGGGTCAAAAGATTATTAAAAAGCAGAATTATAAAGAAAAAACTAAGAATGGTATTGGGAGCATCTTTTATTTTTGTAAGGTATACTTCTCAATGAAGATGAAAAAAATGCATTCATAGCTATTTTTAAATTCATAATTGCTTGAACAAACATAATGAACTAACAACAGCCATTTAAAAATAGGTTGAAACCAATTTCTGTAAAAATAAGTTTGCCTATATATGTCAGAAAACTCAAAGTAATAAATAAGAGGCTGTTCAGACCTGACAAAGCAGCTCTTTAGAATTGTCCGGGATCCAGTCTTCCAGTTTTCTGCTCTCTTATCCTTGGATGATGACTTTTGTCCTTATGGCATAAAATAGTTGCCAGAGCTCCAGACATCACATTCATATTCCAGGCAACACAAAGAGGAGAGAGCTTACCTCTTCTTTTGTAAGAGAACGTAATAAAGAATGTTCACACAACATTTAAGTATATTCATCATGTTCAACTGGCCATTACAGCATTAGAACTAAGGAATGTGGTCCTTTGACTGGGTATGTTGCCACTTTGAATATACTTGGTTTCTGACACTGAAGAGGCTGGGGGAATGAATGATGGTATACACAACTATCTAATTCTGCCAGTGCGACTTTGAAAATGTAGCACCAGTTCATCATGCCCTGGGTTAAGTATTAGAAATGTTAAACACTGAATTATGTGCACACTTGAGGGAACAAAATTTTCAGCTCATATTTTCAAGAGGAAAATAACAAATGGAATCACATCATGGGAACATTTAATCTTCTGTGAATTCTGCACTCATACCTATCACTTTTTATGAACGTATACCTAAGGTTGCCAAGGATATGGAAAACTTCTCTGTGTCTCCTGTTGTGAACATCTCATCACGCTGTTATTCTGATCCAGAAAGAACAGTGCACTTTGTAGATGATACAGGGGATATTCATGGGACATTTTGACTCTCTGGGCTTTCATTGTTATGACATTCTAATGCATTGGTAAGTGAATTGGTAAGTGGAATTTATACTAACACAATTGTTAGTATATTAGTGATACTTCAGTAGGGAGTTTCTCAAGTTGTTTTGTGGAAAAAAGTCTTGGAATTGCCTAACATCTTTTAAATGAATGGGTCCTTAAGTTTGGGGATGCATTTTATGCTGGCTTTATGTAAGCATCCCTCACATTTTTTGGTTTGGGCATAGCTAAAGAGAGGATTGTTCTTTACATATAGTGACAAGATCCAGGTTTTTTCAGAGGCTAAGATTCAGTAAACAAATAAAATAAAAAAGTAAACATGTAAGCAAGTGTATGTATGGGTTCCTATAGAAAATATAGTTTCCTCACAATGATACACACTTGCCTAAACACACATAGAGACTTTCTTTGGCCCTGTGCCAGTTATAAAAGTGCAGTATGGACCCTGGGTGGTTCAGTTGGTTAAGTGCCTGCCTTCAGCTCAGGTCATGATCCCAGGGTCCTGGGATCTAATCCCTCATTGGGCTCCTTGCTTAGCAGGAGTCTGCTTCTCCCTCTGCCTGCCCCTCCCACTGCTTGTACTCTCTTGTCCTCTCTGACAAATCAACAAATAAAATCTTGAAAAATAAATGCAAACAAGAATGCTAAACATATTTGAAAATTTATTTGAGATTTAGAAGTGAAAAATAGCGTACATTATGACATTCAGTGTGATTCATTAGAAAGGAGATAGTCTATACTTTTCAGGACATTTTAGTCTTTTCAATCGTAAAATAAAGCCAATTCATGAATGACTAATTCAACCAACCACTATGATCAAATGAGCTGTCTACAGCATGGGAGCATATGCTCTCTAAGCTTCTTTCAGTTTCTCTGGGGAAGTGTCTAAAGCTTCCAGAAGTATGTATACTTTATTATCTGATGTGCAGAATGAACCCACAGTATGCTACCCTGATAAGTTTTTGAATAATTTTTATGTTTCTATATTGCATGGTAATATAGAGTGAACTTTTTAATGAGACATGAAAGTGAGACCGAACATGAATAGCACTTAGTGCCTTAGCGACAGTTCCTTTGGAAGGTTCCTTAGAAGGAAATATATAGCATTTTACCATAATACAAAGAAATACTCTTAACACTTTGACTTAGAGTAATTAGAAATTGAGGGACAGGAGTTTGGGCATAAAAAGAGGGAGGTACATAGCATATTATATTAATTAAAATTCACATTTTCACTTTAAAATATGTTTAATTTATATTTTTAATTTGTGTTTAATATAAATTACATAATTTACTCATTTCATTATATAATTGTAAAATTTACCTCTTTACCACTATTTATCTACCCTACCCCTTCTCCAAAGGGAATCTTTGGCACAGATACAAATACCAACAGAAAAATGTAGTATTGGTGTATGATCGTGTGTGCTCTGCATTAACAGGATCATAATACATGTAGTGCTCTGCCATCGCCATTTGTTCTACTGAAGAATACATCTTAGAGGTATTTTCACACTGTTACTTGTATCTCATAGAAATTCCCTGTAGAATTTACTCATTTCTCTGGGTTTGGATGTTCAGGTTATTATTTTTCCCTCTTACAATCATTACCACTGTAGGTGATTTCCTGTGCACATGTGCGTGCTCTCAGGTGGAAATTGAGATCAGTTTTTTCTTTATGAATATATATGGCCAGTGCTGAAACATTTAGAAATGCTACAGATTTTGATAATTTATTATTATTATTTTCTGGCACCAGTGGTAATGGTGTGTAAAAAGTCTCTTTTTCATATAAGGAAATTCTACTCAACAGGATATGAAACCAGAAGAGGGAAAGTCTCGATTTGGGAGATAATAGGAGATTTCATGGGGGAAGTGTCAACTTGGCACAGTGATGATTATTTTCTAGAAGTACAGATGTAGCCATTAGTTTAAGAAGCATGAGGATAAAAGTTAGGTATATTTCAAAAAGCAAAATATGCTCTTGAGTTATGCTCACAAAGTGAAAACTACTGTAATTGTTAAATCATACTTGCTGTGTGGTTTCAGTTAATGTTGTGGCTTCTGTTTTAAAGGTGCCATTAAAATTCTCTTTTCTGGAATGAAGTGATGCTTTTGAGATAAAAACACTTGTTCAATTATAGTATTAAATGTGAGATGTGTTCTCCCCTGTGACAGTTTATGATCACTGTGTTTTAGTCACAAAATTGTCTCCCTTAGAAATCAATATTTGCAGCAGGAGAATGTACATGGTAATTAACGAAGAGCAAACATTCACTTAGGTAGCCTAACCCTTCTCTTAAATGAAAATGTGTGTGTATTTGAATTTCCAGTGCCCCAAGATTTTACTTACACATTTAAAATGTTAATGTTCTCTCAATAATGACTGCATACATCGGCATTAACATCATATTATAATGAACAATAAACAGGTGGTTGAGAAATAAAAACCATCTAATTCTCTCAGAAATCCACCCTACCTACTTTGCCTACAAAAATAAAATAAAATAAAATAAATAAAAATAAAGGAAACGAAAGCTCTCAACTGGCTTTCCAAAGCAGAAGTCCGTTTGCAGGGAGGTCGAGAACTATGTCAAAGTAGAAATGGCCTTTGCCAATAGATTTTCCTTTGCATATCTAATTTCTCCAGGCTGTGTGATATAAGCCAGACACTTAAATGCTTTCCTGAGTGAAATAATGGAATTTTACTGAGGAAGTTAGAATAACTGGAGAAAAGTAGAAAGCAAAAGAGAGAAGGAGGAAAATAGGTTTCTTTCAATAAAGATTTAAGAAGCAGCCTCCCTTCTTGTGAGAAAGCTCTTTTAGATTTATATCTTTCAGAACAGAAAACATCTGTCAACATTACCTGCTGGGAGTAGTGGCTGAGGAAACCTAGATATAAAATTACTAAACGATGTCCTCAGGTTTTCCCCTCTTCTAGAGGCACATTGTCCCAGCCTGAGAGAAGCTTCAGCTTCCCCAAGAGTCTCCCTCCCCATCATGTGAAACGTGTAAGCCATCAGTTCTTTTTTGGTGCACACCCATAATTCTTAAATTTAGGATTTGTCCAATATAATGTCTTGCTATTGACCTTTCTTTACTCATTCAACAAATATTGAGAGGCTATTACGTTCCAAATTTGCATTGCTGAAGCCTAGAATTTAACATGGAGCTTCCTGGTAATCAGGAAAAACAAAAACTATAAATAACTGAAAAGTATAGAGCTATGTAATTTGTTAGAAAGAAGAAGACAAAGTGTCAAGAAGTTAAATAAAAGCCAAGAGTTTAACAATGAAGAACTGTGCATCTCAATGAAGTTTTTGAGCTGGTAGGCCAATGCAGTCTGTTTGTTGTTTTTTATTTTTCTAAGACCAAAATTTGGAATAACTGGAAGACTGGATGTGAAAGCCTGTCTTCTGTGTAAGCCAAGTTTGCGTTGCTTGAGAGTTTCCAAATCCTCTAGATTTCTTTGTTTTCACCCTAAGTAACCTCACTCTTGCTCTGTACACACTGTGGGATAAACCAGTTCCTTCCCAGAGTCTCTGTGGAGTATCTGTTTCTCTCTCTTTTCACTGATCTCATGGTTCCGCGTCTTGCCCATTGGAATGAATGTCCTCCTTCACACCATTTCTCCTCAGGTGAACACCACCTCTATTCTCCTCTTGCCAGAGCACAAACAGCACAAGACTTTCCCATGTCTATCATGTTTCATGAAACTAAGAAGAAAGAGTGGAGGATTATAGCCCCACTCAACTGCCAGCACTCGGTTTGTACATTAAATATTAACCAAAAATGTCATGTTTTTTATTGCACAAAGAGGGATTTTTCTTTGGTTACAACCTATTCTTCCTTTCCTTTCCCTATCTAAAACATAGCCATCTCCTTAGCCCATCCTGCTTTAAGGCCATTATTCTCCCCTTTTAACTGCCTTCAACCCCCAGTTACTGCCATTCATTCTCTCAAACAGAACAGTTTACTATTAAGATCTCTTTTTGCAAAACCTAGAACATTATTTGAGATACTTTCTTCAATAAAGACCCACCTCTACCAAGGTCCCCGCTAAAACTTAGAAATTAAGAGACTGCTTATTAACTTAATGAAATTCTTAGGCACTTGGTAGGATGGCAGTAAAAATATTTATCTTCTGTTCTGAGAAACTCTCTATAAGTTGAAGGACTAGAAGTTGTTGATATTTTGTTTTGTGTATTTTGTTTTCTTCCAGTTATATCAGCACACTCCTGAATAGATGTTTATGAATGAACTTAAATCCTCTTGTAGTAAGATTTCCCAGCCATTAACATTTTTTTATTCCTGTGTTTTAATCTTAATGTACTTGGAGATCAGTATTCTGTTCATAATAATGGCTTAAATTGTGATGTTTACTAGGAATGGCAAAAACACAGTAGCCAAATGTTTATATAATTCTATTAATTTTGTGGGGCAGAAATTGAGAAAATACAGGATGTTCTGTTACTTTCAGAATATGGTAATTACACAGGAAACAAATCTGTTAGAATTCTGGGGGGGGGGGCACCTGGGTGGCTCAGTGGGTTAAGCTTCTGCCTTCGGCTTGGGTCATGATCTCAGGGTCCTGGGATCTGCATCGGGGCTCTCTGCTCAGCAGGGAGCCTGCTTCTCCCTCTCTCTCTGCCTGCCTCTCTGCCTACTTGTAATCTCTCTCTGTCAAGTAAATAAATAAAATATTAAAAAAAAAAAAGAATTCTGTGAATTCAGGCTGCCATTGCTACAAAATTAATGAATGGATTCAACAATTTAATCAGTGTCTCTTTTGGGCCAAGGTACCTTTCTATTCTAAGAGCCATGATATAGTTAAATACAGAGACAACAGTGCTTGCATTCTAATGAGAGTAGGCAGGTGATAAGTAAATACAAATTTAATAACAAATATTTAAGTCTGATGTTATTCAGAAATTTGGAGAGTAATTTGCAGGGGGAATAGGAAGTGATGGAGGTTGGGAAAATCAGTGCTATAAAATGTTATTTTTTTTAAGAATTTATTTATTTATTTGACAGAGATCACAAGTAGGCAGAGAGACCCACGGAGAGAGAGAGAGGAAGGGAAGCAGGCTCTCTGCTGAGCAGAGAGCCTGATGCGGGCCTTGATCCCAGGACCCTGAGATCATGACCTGAGCCGAAGGCAGAGGCTTTAACCCACTGAGCCACCCAGGCACCCTAAAATGTTATTTTATATGCAGCATTTAGGCAAGACTTCTTTGGTATGGTGATGTTTGAGCAGAGACTCAAAGGAACGTTGGGAGTCAGTGTTATTCAATTTTAAGGAGAGCATTTCAGGAAAAGAAAGAACGTGAGTGAAGGGTCTGGATCGGGAGCATGCTCAGAGTGACTGAAGAAAACCATTTAGCTTACAGCATAAGGACTGAGCAGAGAGAAGAGGTGAGGTAAAGATGTAGCAGGGCGTTGTCTGACTTTGTAGAATCTTACAGTGATTTTAGGACTGTAGATTTTACTCTGTGTAAAATGAGAAGATATTGGGCATATATTTGAGAGGTGTTAAGACCTAAGGAGCAAGATGACTTATCCTTTAAAAGAAATGCTCATATGCAGGTGAGGCTTAAGATGGAGTTTGAAGCCGAGAGACAAGTAGCCTACTGGAATGATCCTGAAGAGGGAAGTTACTGGCTTAGACCAAGATGGATTGCAGTAAAGATGGTGATATGTATTTAGTGTTGGGATATATTTTGAAAGTTAAGCAAACAGTGCTTGTTGAACTATACACTTATAATATATAAACAGTACTTACAGATAAGCTATGAGTTGTGAGAGAAATAAAGATGTCAAGAGGAACTTCAAGTATTTTGTTTTTGGGGGGTCTGAGCAAATAGAATAATGAAGTTGCTCTTTATTCAGTTGAGTAACTCTGAAGTAGATGGAACAGCAGATTAAAGAGAGGGAGAGTCAGAATTTGGTATAGGGTATGTTAAGGCTGAGGTGCCTCGTAGATGCCCAAGTGGACATGTCAAGAGGGGCAGCTAGAGTTGCAAGTCAGACCTAAGATGGGGATATACATTTCTGAGTCTTCAGCATGTAGATGATTAGTAAATCCATAGGACTGGATGAGATCCTCTAGGGAGGGAATAGAAATAGAGAAGTTCAAAGATGGTGCCCCGGGTGCACCAGTATTTCCAGTCAAGGAGATGAAGAGGAAGGGAACATATAAAAGTTGGATAAGTAAAATGAAAGAAAACTAAGAGAAATGAAAAGTGACAAAGAGATGTATTCTAAGGGATCAAATCCCAAATGACATGAAAATGACTCTCCTTATTTTAGCACAGAACAATAGTGGTCAATCAAAAGGGAATCTACGTGTGTCCTGTAGGCTCACTTAAGTATTAGGAGGAAGTTAGACAAACTTTCTTATCAAGGCCACAAGAGTAAACTGTGTGTGGTGGTCACAATGGCTCATATTCTATCTGGCTGTGGGACCATGATGATGGCCTGGGACTATGATCTCATAAAAAAACCACTTTCAAGCTCCCCAGCCTCTCCAAACCCCAGCCAATTCAATTCATGTGATATTTATGAGCTACTCTGTGTCATAATATACCCACTTTGGAAGGGTAACAAGGCAGATGTCCAGGTAGCTCATACCACTGTTAAATCATAAGCAGAGAATATATTCTGTTACCTAAAGAAAAGCAGTTAGACATGATATAAAAGGCAAAGTAAGAAGAAACAAAGAAGGTCCCAAAGGAAGGTTTGTCTTAGTGATTATTTTTAAGTTTTTTTTTTTTTTTTAATTTGACAGAGATCACAAGCAGGCAGAGAGGCAGGCAGAGAGAGAGGGGGAAGCAGGCTCCCTGCTAAGCAGAGCACCCGATGTGGGGTTCGATCCCAGGACCCTGAGATCATGACCTGAGCCGAAGGCAGAGGCTTAACCCACGGAGCCACCCAGGCGCCCCTGTCTTAGTGATTTGAATAACCACGTGGGACAACATGTGAGTGGAGTGGGTTATAAGGATCCTTTTACCAGGCTAGGATTTATAATGATCCATCATTATAAAGATGATCCATCAATCTTCTTTGTTGGAAGAACTTTGAGGAACCCAGCCATGTTGTTTTGGTGCTCATTCTCCCCCAGGTTCAATCAATAATGTTGCCTTTCCTGAGTCCAGTCAATTCTATCTCAATCAGTAATTACCCCCCCTTCTTTTCTTTGCAAGGTTTCTAGGTGTCAGTTTGGTTAGGGCAGTGCTTAGCTGATTTGGGCCTGGTCATATCTTCCTCCTACTTCCCTGTCTTTGGTGAACTTGGAAGTCTTGGGTGATACTGCCATTAAGGATACGGCATGGGGCATTATCCAAACTGTGAGCAGCAGAAAGCCATGAGGTTGCTGAGAAAGAACATACTGCCAGATATACGTGGCCCTGGGGTTCCTTCCAGCTCTCTTAGCAGTGCTTATTACTGATAAAGGAGGTTGCAAGGAAATATGTCTGCTTGGTTTAACTTTACCGTTACTACTGGTAAGCAGCAAGAAAATCTTCTGAGTCTTGAGAACACTATATTCATATGGGAAGTGCATCTTGTATTGATTGTATTTTAAGAATTGGGAGATAGTCACAGGGTCGTCAGCAAGATGATAGATTATGGAAGAAGTCAGTATGCTTCCTACTTTTTCATTTTTTACTCTTGGATTCTTCATACATTAAAACCTCACTCTGAAGGACATTACAGATCTTATTAATGACATACATTAATGACATAATTAACGATATACAGACATGATTAAAGACCAATACAAAGAGAATCGCAAATGATTTAATTTGGAGAAGGAATGTGGCAGGGACAAAATGACAAATAACTTTCAAATGTGTGAATAATCCTTACAAAAAACCACTACTGAATAGTTAGTTTCCATAAGGACAAAGTAGAAACAATTTGGCATAATTAGGCTTTATTAACTAGATTTTTTTTTTTTTTTTTTTTTTAAGGAGACAGCTTTCTGGTGGTATGTGCTTTAGTAAACTTTGGTTTGTTGATATTTTTCAGTCCCATGCAGAATCAAAAGAAGGAATTGTGGACATTTATGTTCTGTTCCTATTCAGAGTGGTGACATTAATAATATGACATAGCAGGGGAAAATAAAATCTGATAAAATAAAAGCATCATGTGTGTATACGCCTTCCCCAAACCCTCCCCAAATTAACAGAACACATTTTTAATTTTCAAAATTGAGGATTTGTTTTATAAATAAAGTATAGTCAGCTTATAGAAAATATTAACCTAAGACAATCTTAACGATTGGTTTGACGATCACTGGCTAATCATCACTTGGAGTTTTATATGTAAGAATGTTAAGGCACCTGCTAAGTGCAGGAAATACTGCAAAATGTACCTGTCATGAGAGCTCCTTGAAGCCAAAGCATACAGTTTGACCGTCCACCTCGGTGCCTCTTAAAATACTGTGTGATCAAACTCCTCACCTAGGAATCCCAGATGCAGAGTTACGGACATGAAAATAAAAACAAGTTCTCATATAATGGCTTTCCAAATAATTGACCTTTGTATTGTCTTGTTCCTGGAGGAGCTGTTCTCAGAGTTTTTCCAGTGCTGCTTCAACTTCTCTGTTGCCATCACAGCCCACGTGTGTACTTTTCATGAATGGCTTTAATCAAACACAAGAAATGGTTTTGGGAGCACTGTTGTTGTCAGAAATACTCTATAAACTCCTGTTCTTGAGGTGAAAACCATTTCCATTTTGCCTAATAGCTGTAATTAACAGTAAAGAGGAATGTTTACCATAGTTCAATAGTTAAAATTTGCAAAAGGGAAATAATTGAATTCATTAAACACATCATTTTCATCATCAAATATAAAAGGTGATAAAGCCAGGTGTTCTGTTAAAGGCTAAGAATTAAAACAGAACAATATGATTTTCTTATTCCACACCATTTTGGAAGTTTTCTAAGTGAGCTTCTGGTATATAAAAACGAGGCTCTACTGAGACCACCAAAACAACAAAAAACAAACAAAAAATACTATATTCTTATTGGCATTTAAGTAAATGCAGAGTCTATAGTGTGGAGTCTCTCGGATAAGATCTTGGCTTTAAGCACTACTTTTGTGATCTTTGGTAAGATATTTAACCTTCTCTGCCTCAGTTTTGTCATCTTTTAAAATAGGGATGATAATTGCATGCACTACATATGGTTTGATTTAATTTAGTCAAATTGCAGACACATGTGGAATATACTAACAAAGCCTGGCATGAACTAAGTGGTTGATACATACTAGCTAAAAATGTGTAGCTTTTATTAACCAAGTGCAGAAAAATTCAAGTTGATCAAAACTTGGTGTAAAAAACCTCTTTGTTAACAGAAGTCAAGAATAAACTCAGGCAGTGAGCTAAGACCACACCTCTCCAAGCCTTTCATGCCTCTCATTCAGGCCATGAAGGGTCTTTATGTCCATAATGAACAAGTTCTGAGTTCCCAGACCTCCTTTCCTTAATCAACAGAGGTCAAGATGGTAAACCAACATGTACACCTCCTTACACCACCCCTCACCCCCCACATTTATACCCTTGTTGCCTCTGTTTGGCTTAAATCCAGAATAGGTAATGTCATTTAACACTCTCTTCCCCTTTGTATAGTTGGCCCCAGGAAGGCAGTTTTCCATGTCCATGTTACTTCACTCATTGTAATCATCCTGCCTATCTGCTATTCCATCCCTTTCTTAAACTTTTCCTTAACCTTCAAAACCCTTCTAGCATGTTTTTTGGAACTAACAATCCATTATCTGCATGATAGAATATGTTTTCAAGCTCTTCTCTGAACATGCATTCACTTTTTCGCTCTTAAATCTGGCCTTTTCCTCAAAGACTGTATTTCCTCTGCAGCTTTCAATCGGTAGGTGCTTTTTCATCCCTAACTGGGCTTTAGCACTGACCTTTATGGTGAGCTACATGTCACCTTTACTCTTCATGGTTGCTTTCAGACCATTTTGGGCCATTCTGTTAGGCTCTTATCTCAGCACGCCCACCACCAACATTTAAATCTCATGATAATGGATTTATTACTACCTCTCATTGTTTCTGGCATTTGCCTGTGTCCTGGTCATTATCCCTTCATTTTTCAGAGATTTCACTCTCAGCTCTTTGTCATTCTCTTCATCAACTCTGCCATCTTAATTTGTGACAATGTGAATATTGACATAGGCGGATCTTCCAGCATCTTGCCCCCTCAGTTTCTTGAGCACCTCTCCTCTTGACCTCCATCTTCCCTGAGCCATTCCCTAGCCATATTCTAGACTTTATTATTATCCCCCACTCTACATTATTCATTATATTAATTTCCTGGTTTTTTTTTTTTTTTATTTCTCTTCTCTTTCCCCAGCTCTCTTTTAGTACCCACACCTCACTTCAACAAGCCACCATGTTAGTCATATGAGATCAAGGCATTCACACTCTCAAAATCTTTACCCATGTTACACAGCTTAAATTACTTGCTTATTCATTATAAATCCACCTTTTGATTAACCCCCAACTCCCTTGTTCTCTTACTTTATTAGATAGTTATGTTCAGCTGTAGCTACGATTAAATTCAGCTCTTCAAATGCTTTGTGTACATACCCACGAAGTTGGTTAGAACTGGAAAGAGCACACAACCACATTCTTTCATTCCACTGTAAATTCCTAAACAAAAAGAACAAAAGAGGCTTTAATACTTTCTGGAAATCTTTTTCTCCTTCTCTTTTCCACTCATGTTCTATTTTCTCCTTCCCCCACAAATTAGTATGTCTCCTGTCATCTTCATTCTTAGCTGATGACTTTGAATCCTACTTGAGAACCTAAATCTCTCAGAAAGCTTCCATAGATTCCTGCCTTTAATTTGACCCATTTACAGTATTTATACCTCCGTACTCTGCCTTCATATCTGTTACAAACGATCCATATGTGCTTTTGTCTAAAGCTAATTCCTCTGCTTTCACACATTTTGCCTCATCTACTTAAGGATATCATTCCAAGAACCATCCCTTCTCTGTTCTGTATCATTATTTCATTTTTTTCATCTGTTGAATCATTCCTATATGTATAAAAATTGCTATTATATCTTGTATTAAAAAAAAGACAAAACTGTGAAGACATTGAAAAGATCAGTGGTTATTAAGGGTTGGGGGGGTGAATGAATAGGTGGAGTGGAGAATTTTAAGGTTGTGAATATATTTTGTGTGATACTATAATGATGGATACATGTCAGTATATGTTTGTTCAAACCCTAGGGGTGCCTGGCTTGCTCAGTATGTAGAGCATGTGACTCTTGATCTAGGGGGTGAGAGTTGGAGACCTACGTTAGGTGGAGAGATTACTAAAAATAAAAAAATAAAAAAATCTAAAAAAAAAAAAGCCCATAGATTGTACAACGAGAGTGAACTTTAATGGACTTTGGGTGATTGTAATCTTTCATGGTAGGCTTATTTAGTGTAACAGATCTAGTGTATTGTTTGACAAGTTTGATAAGTGTACAGCCTTGTCAAGATAATGTAATATTTCCATTGCCATAGACATTCCCTTGTGTCCCTAACCCTCACTCTCTACTCACCCAGGGATGATCACTTCTCTGGCTTTCTTCACTGTGGATTAGTTTTCATTCTTGTAGAAGTACATGTTAATAGAATCATTAAGTATATATTCTTCTGTGTCTAATTTCTTTTTCTTAGCATGTCTGTGAAATTCAGCCATGTTGTTTTATGTATACACAGTTAGCTTCTTTTGGTGCTAAGTAGTGGCAGGACTCTACTACAATTAATTTGTTTATCCATTTTTCTGTTAGTAGTCACTTGGATTGTTTCTAGATTTGGGCTATGTGTATTTCTATTTTTGTCTCTTTTTGTGAACATACATTTTTAAAAAATTTCTTCTGGATAAATACCTAGAATTAGACTTTCTGGGTTATAAAGTAGTTGTATACTTAGCTTTGAAGGAAACCACCATTTTAAAAAACATGATTGTACTATTTTATATTTATACGGGAAATGAGAATTCTGCTATTGAGTTGTTGGTCTTTTAACTTTTTTTTTTAAATCTAATCCTACCATTCTAGTGGGTGTATGGTCATATTTGTTACAATTTTAATTTGAATTTCCATGATGACTAATAAAACATGACATTGAGCATATTTTCATGGGCTTATTTGATATTCATATGCCTTTCCTTATAAAGTATTTATGTAAGTAGTTTTCTTGCATTTTACTGGATTATTTGTTTTAATTAATGAGTTGTAGAATTACTTTATATGTGATAGATACAAATCCATCAGATATATATTTGACACATTTTTTCTCAGTCTGTGATTAAGCCTTTTCTTTCTTTCTAGTGTTTTTTGATTAACATATTTTTTAAGCTTTACCATTTGCTTTTATTTAAGAACTCCTTCTTTCTCCTCTTAGAGATATATTTATCTATTCTTATGACAAATATATTCTACTATGGTTTCACTTACAGTATTATAATTTTACCTTTTACTTTAGGACTGTAATCCGTCTCAAATTTCTCTTTTTGAATTTGGCGTGAGTTAAGATTTAAGACGTTTGTCCTGCCTCCCCCAGTATTGATACCTAGCTATTTCAGTATCATGTGTTTTAAAGATTTTACTTTCACCCATCATTGAATTACTTTGATTCAAGTTGACTTAATAACTGTGGGTCTGTTTCTAGACTCTGTTTTGTTCTGTTAATTTTATTTACCTTTTTTAGGCCAGTGCCTCATTGTCTTGATAACTGTATCTCTATACTAAACTTTAAGTCCCTGTAGTTAAATCCTCCAACTTTGTTCCCCCTCCCCCAAATTATTTAGACTATTTTAAGCCCTTTGCCTTTCCATTTAAATTTTAGAATTAGCTTGTTAGTTTTTACAGTACAGACCACTGGAATGTTGATTGGATATGTACTGAATTTGAGGTCAACATACCGAATAGTTTTCATTTTTAACAATACTGAGTTTTCTAATGAAAACTGTGAAAAAGGTCTATCATTTCATTTCTTTGTGTCTTTCTTGTCTTAGCAATGTTTTTGGTGCTAAGATCCTGTATTTTTTGAGAAGTTTTATCTAAGTATGATATTTTATTTGACTCTACTATAATGTCTTTTGAAATTTCATTTTCCAATTGTTTTCTGCAATGATAGAGAAATACAGTTGGTTTTTGTATTTTGACTTTGTACTTGGAAATCTTCCTCTGAAACTTATTATTAGAGATACTTGTTTTGAAAATTAGAAGAATTACCTACATAGGCAGTCATATAATTTATAAATGCAGGAACAGTTTCTTTCTTCCTTGCTGATCTTTGTATCTTTTATTTATTTTTTATAATCTTAGTGGATTGCCTAGAACCAGCAGTATATGTGACATGCATACTGTTACTGATCTTCAGGAGTGAAAGTTCAGTTCTCTCTTGTTATATGTGGTCTCAACTTACATAGTGAAAAAATTCCCTTTTTATTCCTCTTTTTTATTATGATTATGAGTTGAATTTGGTTTGTTTTGGTGACTGTTGAAATATACATATAGTTTTTCTCCTTTATTCTCAGATCTAGTATTACATTAGTTGATTTTCAGATGTTAAACTAACTGCATTCCAGAGATAAATCCAGCTTGATAATTGTATGTTTTCTTTTAAAATGTTGGATTCAGTTTGTATGTGAGGATTTCTTTGAGTCTATGTAATCTTCTTTTATATTGTCTTAGTCCAGCTTTGGTATTAGGGTTATAATGCCCACAAAAATTTAATTGGAAAGTGTTTCCTCCACTATAATCTTTGGATATGTCTTTGTAAAGTTGTGCTATTTATTCCTTGTAAATTTGATGGAATTCATCATTGGAATGATAGCATTTTTGTGGAAATATTTCTGATAATTCAAATTGGATTTATTTAAAATGATATCAAAACTTTCTATAACTTTCCATGTCAAATTTGGTAAGTTGTTTTTTCCAAAGAATTATCCCATTTCATCTCTCTTGTCAAGTTTATTAACATAAAGATGATCAGTTAGTCTGTTACTTTTTTTAGGGCCAAAGTTATCTATACTAACTATACTATACCCTCTTCCTTCCCAATATTGATAATTTTACTTTTCTCTCCTTTTTCTTGATCTATTTTACTGTTTCTCTAAGTTGTTAATTGTGTTCTGATCAAACAATATGCATACTGTTTCTGATTTTATTTTTAAGTAATGTAGTTAAATTTTCAAGTAATGTATTTATTGTACAAATGTACATAGGGTTGAATTGAGATAGTATATGTTTCATGGCAAAAAGAAGGCTAATTATGTTTATGAGTCAAGCTTTGCAAAGTAATGCATCATTATTGACTGTCTAGAATTTATGAGCTTAAACTGTTATCTTGCTTACAGTGTTGATATATATTAATAAGTGACATGATAATATTTCTACATTTTAATTTAAGAACAAAAACTTGAGCTCAGATTGTATTTTTGTATGGATAAATTTCTGCCTAAACTAGAAATTAGTTTTTAAGCTGACACAGAGAGTTTGTAATTAGACCTTAATTATAAGGTATTTCATTGGTAAACTATTCTTTCCTAGAAAGGATATTTACACAGCGTTTTATTTATAATTTCTGTGTTTTAAGGCAGTAAAGGAGAGGATCCTATTCATATCTCAGCCTATACTGAGCCATTTGTATATATTATTCATCATTAAAAAGGAACTATTTCTTAAAATCTTCTTTTCACTTCTTGTTTTAATACCAACACGTTTATTGTTAGTTGTATGGAACATCTAATGCAAAAAGATATGTCATTAAAAAACCTACAAACTGTAATCCAGAAGTCTGGAGATAGAGCAAAGGACAATTTTACTTAGTATTTTGTTTTATTTATTTTTATTTTTTTTTAAAATTTATTTATTTATTTGTCAGAGAGAGAGAGGAGAGAGAGCAAGCATGAGCAGGGGGAGGGGCAAAGGGAGAGGGAGAATCAGACTCCCTGCTGAACAGGGAGCCTGATGCGATGTTGGGTTCCATCCCAGGACCCTGGGATCATAACCCAAGCTGAAGGCAGATGCTTAACCAACTGAGCCATCTAGGTGTCTCTACTTCGTATTTTCTAACAGGTTGCTGATACACTTAAAACTACCTATCTGAAAAATACTTGGAGATTGCCTGAAAAAGAAGCCTATAAGAAATTAATGATTAATTGTGAAGATTTATAGGGTCTATTTCATTTAATCATAAACTAAGAAAGAACTAAGAACAAGGAGGTGATAAGTCCAAAACTGCAGAAAGCTCTATGGGCTTAAAGCCATTACTCTAGAAAATAAATCCTGCCACACAACACAGGGAATGAACACAGTAAATTTCAAGGTTTGGAAAATGTTTCTTATGGGAGAAAATCCCATTAAGTCCATCTGAATTACTTCAAAAGAAGGTCCGTGGCAGTGTCAACTGCCATTAACATGAAGGATACTTTCCTATTTCTCACTGCATTATGTTTGTATCAAATTCTATGACTTTTGTTTATGATCAATAACCAATTTCTTCTGAGAACACTAAAAGGTTACAACCTGGTTTGCTCACAGTAATGAAGATTTACTGGAATGTGAGTCATCCCTATTTAAATCAGCCTATTGAATCATCAATTTTCAGAGGACCTGATAGGCTTGTTGTATTTATCACTGTCCTTTGGCTAATGGAGGTTTGGGTTCATATCATAATTTAAGCCAAGTATTGATTTTAGTTTATAAACCCCAGTTTCCTCCATCAGCTGTGCTCTTGGTAAGAACCAGTGCTACATGGCTTTGCTGGTAGCCAACTGGAGACTCAACCAAAGAATGAAACAGAGATGGGATGGACAGTTCCAGGCTCAACTGATTTTCATGATTAATAACAGTAAGTGCACTAACTGATTGAAATTAAGTCATTTTTAATTGCTTTTGCATTTTCGAAAATAAATATAAATGCTAAAAATTAACATACTAATATAAATAATAATCCTTACCACTTTCCTACCCACTGATAAATTAGCATTCTAATTATTGACTGTGACAGTTAGTAAGCAGCCTCTTATTTTCATTTTGTGAAAGATATATCCCCTAATAATCCTTCATAGGGCTTTGTCTTTTTTTCTTCAGTGTGTACAGACTTGGTATTGGCTTCAGAAAACACTATGCTTACTAATGTGTTTATTGTCACATTTATTTCCTTAGTATCTTTATCTTTTCTATTCACATGCTTGTATGTGATTAAATTCTGATTTAGGAGATTCACAGTTTTCAACATCTGGAACGTTTTGTTTGATGTTTTGTTAACTTGTTGGCAACTCCACTTAGGCCTCACTTTTTGCTCGGGTTAGCCTTGAAGTCTACATGCTTTTTCTTAGAGAAAGCTGGCCCTTTCTTTTCTTAGTGCTGCTTCTGTGTGAATCACTGCTTGTTTTTCTTTCTTTGTTTCTTTTTTAACAGTCAGTACTCAAGCTAGTCTATCTAAAATTTTTTCTTGGTGAATATTGGAAATGTTTTGTTTTTTCTATAGCTCTGTTTTCCATAGCTGGAAGCTCAACATATTCATGTCTATTACTTGATAAAAAATTATAGCATGCCTTGTTAGTATAAGGCATGGTACTAGGCATAGGATATATAGTGGTAAATAGGACCTGCATAGACTGTATCCTTGTGTAACAAAAGTGAAAAGTGCCAGGGAGCTCAGTAAACATCTAACTTTTCACATTTGTGGACAGTGATGTGAGGAGCAAGCACTGTGTTCTGCGAGTACAGAATAGGGTCTGCCCAGTAAGCATAACTCATTTATCACTACCAGAATCTCGATATTGGCAAGCTACCAGCAGATAAAAAGCATAGAATGAGAAATGAGACTAGGCATTTCATACTTGAAAAGGAACATTAATAATACAGATTTATTTATAATTCAGTAGATAAGCCTTAAGCATAACCTAATAGCTGTCTCTGTACTAGTTACCAGAGATCAAAATGAAATGAGACTGTGCCTGCATTTTAGAAATTCATGGTTTAAAGAGAATTTATACATGCACACTACTTACATTAACACAGTGTGTTATGTGTTAACACAGAATACTCCGTGGACTAAATGTTTCTGCTTCCTTCCCACGAAGTCATATGTTGAAGCCCAAATCCCCAGTGTGCTGGTTTGTGGAGATGGAGCCTTTGGAAGGTCTTGAGTTTACATGAGATCATGAGGGTGGGGTTCATGCTGGGATTAGTGCTCTTGTAAGATGTGACAGCAGAGAACTTACTCTTTCTCCCTTTCTGCACTCGAAAATGTGAGAAGAAGGTGGCTATCTGCAAGCTGGGAATAGAGCTTTCACCAGGGTCTGGTTATGCTGGCTGCTCAGTCCTGATCCTCCAGATTCCAGAGCTGTGTGGAATAAATTCCTCTTGTTTCATCCACCTACCTAGACTGTGGTATTTGTTAGGGCAGCCCTACAAGAGTAGCCTGATATGCAAACTACATTAGTGGCTTAGAGGACAGAATAATTGATTTTGCTAATAATAACCGAAGACAGTTCCAGAAAGGAAGTGGTATCCGTGGTTGGCCTTGAAGGGCAAATAAAATTTTACTCTGTAGAGAAGAGGGTGAAAGGGCATTCCAAATACACACGATACACACACGTAAATTAAAGACAGAAAAATGGGGAATTAAAGGAGAGTTTTGTCTTGTTTACCAAGGTGAATAGTGATGCCATAAACAGATAGGAAATAGAAAAATTAGAATGAAGTAGCACAGTGCTAAATTTGACCAAGATGACTGTCTAAGCACCAAGCAGTTGCAGACATACCTATGGAAATCAGAAGAAACTGGGGAACTGTTTTGAATGTTTAAGTATGTCTGTAGTGGATATTAGGTGCCCCACCAGGGCACCTCTTCAAGGTCAAAGCATCTGTCCACCAGCTGCTGATGCAATAGCCCAAAGCTAAAGCCTTCGTTGGATTTTTTTATTTGGCAACAATAAATAGCTGCTTTGTTAAAAATTACATTCCTTCCTGAAATGGGGAAGGAAGTGTGGGGAGACAACCTGTGGACAGTGATGGGATGATGGAGATATTTGAAGATCTGGCATCCTTAACTTATTTTAGGACAACTCTAAAGGGTACCCAAGCCTGAGAACTTTCTGCAGATTGGCTAAAGGCTCAGTTGCCACTATGTCATGGTTCAGCTTCTCCTTCTCCCAAA
Organism: Lutra lutra; assembly: GCF_902655055.1. Classification (NCBI taxonomy): domain Eukaryota; kingdom Metazoa; phylum Chordata; class Mammalia; order Carnivora; family Mustelidae; genus Lutra; species Lutra lutra. Next base: position 142,841,086 of record NC_062282.1, on the reverse strand, counting down.
GTTTGCCTTTCTCACACTCTCTCAGATGAACTTCCTAAGAGCACTGTCCAGTCAGCTTTCTCATTAAAAAAAAAAAAAAAAAATTGGGGGGGAACCCAGTCTAAGACAGTACTGGCACAAATCCCAGAATACCTATCTGGAGAAGTATTAGGCTTGTTAGGGAAAAGGGAAACCATATGCTGAAGTTGCTGCATGATCTGGCTACACATACCAATATACTATGAGAAGACAAGAATGCACAGGATCAGATCCTGGGGGTGCTGAATGAAGCGGAAGCAGCATAGAAAAGAAAGTTGGGGAAAGGAGAGTGTATCAATATGGGAGCAATACCCTGTGAAACAGAGTTTAATATTTTGGCATCGAACCTAGGAGGTCATGCTAACTCTCTCCTAGGATTATTCTTGGAAACATGGAACAAAGACTGATCCAAAGTAAATGAGGTAGAATTTCCAGAAATTTCAGGGTGGATGGCAAGAAAAAGAATTAAACAACCCAGAGAGGTGGGCAGGATATATTACAAAAGGTTGGATAAACAGCTGATAGTGTATTATGGAAAGGCCTTGAGGACATTCCAGTGAACAGTGCAACAAGGAATGAGCTGGTAAAAGGGGAATTAAAATTTAGCTCAGTGAGGGCTCTTCTTTTTAGGCAAAGAATGACAGTAGGGGTGCTGTTTTAGAACTGGACATCCTGATACCAATTAGTATGCTTGCATCTCAAAATAACAAAGAGGAGATGCTGGTGCTTAGCAATCAAAAGCAAGGTAAGTGCAATTATCACAGTGAGTGGCAAGATCTGCTTCACAGACAGAGGAGGCTTGCTTCACAATGAGGTAAGGAGAAGGTTAGCAGAATATGTTACTCTTTAAGAAGAAATGAATAGACATCAAACAAGGGATTTCCATAACATATACAATCAAAATAAATTTAAAAATTGATGGTGAAGAAGCAAAGCTGCCCATTAAAACATCCCAGTCTTTTCCCAGATTCTAGATGTGATCCAGTTTTCAGACCATGAACCCACTAACTGAAAGACAGGTTAGGTGTGTGATGAGGTATCATTTTTCACTGGGACAGATACACAGTAGAAATTCCTCAGTGCTTCACGAAAGTGACCCATGACCTTTAATATAGGTATCTGAGCACTGGGAAAAGGAAATATCCAGATCATTCAAGAACTGGAGTAAATATACAAATAAAAAATATTAAGGAGGAACCAAAATGGAATGTCTAGAACCACAAATATATTATGTGCATTGATAAATTTTTCTGCAGATTAAACACCATGAATAAAAAGATCAGTGAACTAAAAGACACAGTGATAGAAATTGCCCATACAGAAGCATTGAAAGGAATATATATTATAAATATATATAATATATAAATATATATAATATATATAAATATAATATATATAAATTATTATTTATACATAATATAATATATATAATATATATAAAAAATATATAAATATATATATTTAGCTTCTGTGAATTGGAGAATGGTTCTAAAAATTCTAACAGTAGTGTTATTAGTGTTCTGAAAGGGGGTGGATAGATATTAAAGAAATAATGGACTTCCTTTTTCCAAATTTGCTCAAAATGGTAAGGCCACATGTCAGATATTCAAAAAATTCCAGTCAGGGGAATAAAAAAATCCAAAACATATAATTCAAATTCCATAAAATCATTAGAAATACAATTTTAAAAGTGGAGAAAACAAGAGAGATCAAATAGAGGGGAATAAATACAAGAACGTGGTTGACTTTTTGTTATGTGTCAATCTAGAGTTCTATATCCAGAAAAAATATTCTTCAGAAATGAAAATAAAATAAAATAAATGATGTTCATGATGAAATGATATTTCCTGAAATGATGTTCAGGAAAAGAAAACTTTGGAGAATTTATCACCAGAAGGTCTGCACAAGAAGAAAGTTTAAATTTCTTCAGGCTGAAGGAATGGAAGACAAAGAATGAAAAACACTAAATAAGTCCCTATATGGGTAAATAAAAATGTTCCCTCATTTTTCAGTTTCTTTAAAGTATGTTTTATTATTTGAGTTAAAAAGTAATGTATTTGTGGAGGTTATGATGTGTAGATGAAAATTGACAGTAACAGTATAAACAAAAGGAGGTTTAACAGAGGTAAAAAATTGTGTTACATAATTCCAATCTTCAAATGCCATAAAATTACTTGAATGTACACAGTGATGAGATGCACACTGCAAACTATAGAACTCCTGCTTTATAAACTTGAGAACACAGTGAAGAGAAATTGAATAATGAAAATATTTAAATCATCAAAAAGAACAGAAGGAAAGAGAACAAAAAAATAGATGTGGGACAAATGAAAAACAAATATCCAGATGGTATACTTAAGAACAACCATATAAATAATTAGATTAATTAAATGCTCTAAATTGTCCCAACTAAAAGCCAAAGAATATTATGGTGGATTCATCTAGAGAAAATGCATTTTGAATATGAAGTTATAGATAGTTTAATAGTAAAAAGATGGGAAAATCTGCTTTAATAGCAAATAAGTCCTCAGGACTAGGAATATTAACAAAAGTGAGACGGGGTATTTCTTAAAGGGAAAAGTATCAATTCATCACAAAAATAGAATAGTTCTAAACTCTGTGTACCTAATAACAGAGACTCATAAACATATGAAGCAAAACTGAAAATACCTGTAAACAAAATTAGACAAGTCCACCTTACAGTCAGAATTTCTATAGGAAATTACCTAGGATGCAAAAAACTTGAATAAAATGTTTATCAGCAAGAGATAATCGAAATTTATAGGATAATTAACCAAAAATGGAGAATGCACAGTTTTTTGTTTTTTTAAGATTTTATTTATTTATTTGAAAGACAGAGATCACAAGTAGGCAGAGAGGCAGACAGATAGAGAAAGAGGGGGAAGCAGGCTCACTGCAGAGCACAGAGCCCGATGTGGGGCTCAATCCCAGGACACTGGGACCATGACCTGAGCCGAAGGCAGAGGCTTTAACCCACTGAGCCACCCAGGTGCCCCGGGAATGCACAGTTTTAAGGAGTACATTCAACAAGTGAAACAAATTAATAAATAACTGAAAAAATAACTGAACAGTTCTTTGGGGCACCTTCCATCTGATTGCACATTAAGTGTTGGCATATTTTGGAAATGACTCCCTAATGGTTATCTAGGCTTGAGAAGTACACACATCACTTATTAAAGCTAGTAGGACCCAATTTCAGTTTGAAAGTAGGACTTCCTGACCACTTAATACTACATTAGTACTAACTACATTACCTGAAAATACCCTATGACTAATTTTCCATTCCTATCTGGAGGAGAAGAAAATTGTGTTTAATGGGGATGCCTCAGATACCTGGCATTTTTATGAGAAATTTCAAGTGATTTTGTATCATTTTTAAGCATAAGTCACCCATGTGTGATTATCTCAGAAAACATAATCTCTTTTCCCATGAACTCACCGTCCATTTACTAATTATGCTTATAGCACTTATGCCTCCTAGTATTTTCCTATTGAAAATTTCCCATTGAAGTACATTCCCTTGATCATATGGTTTTTTAGAATGGATGATTTAATAGTGGATTTCCTAACATCATCTCCTTGGCTCTATGTTACATTAATTTTAGGAAGTTCATTGTGATGATGTTTATTTTTTATTATACTCTACTTAGTGCTTTTATCCTCTAAGGTCACCAAGGTTTTCTTTGCCTTTTTTTTCTTAAATTGTGGTATATCCAAACTATAAAATGGAATAGACTACTTAGGCATGTAGCATTGATCGATCATAAAGTGTAATGTTGGACAATCTAGGACACAGAAGAGCACATACTATATAAATCCTTGTATATTTAATTTGCAGAGCAGGTAAAACTAATAGGCAGTAACAGAGAGTTTATCAGTTATTGCCTGGGCCCAGGAGCAAGGGAGGGTAAAATGCAAATGGCTACATGGAAAATTTGAGGGGTGTTAGAAATACTCCATATCTTGAATGGGTAATGATTATATGGGGAGGTACATTTGACAAGCACATTGAATTGTAAACTTTTTTTTTTTTAAAGATTTTATTTATTTATTTGACAGAGATCACAAGCAGGCAGAGAGGCAGGGAGAGAGAGAGGAGGAAGCAGGCTCCCTGCTGAGCAGAGAGCCCGATGCAGGGCTCGATCCCAGGACCCTGAGATCATGACCCGAGCTGAAGGCAGCGGCTTAACCCACTGAGCCACCCAGGCGCCCCTTGAATTGTAAACTTAAAATAGATGGTCTTTATTGCGTATAAATCATAGTTCAGTGGAGTTGACTTAATAAGTAAAAAACAAAACCAAAAATCTAGAGTAGTGACAGAACGGAAGCAGAGAAGCTCTAGTGCTGTGAATAATCTGAGCACTGGTGGTTTATATAGCAGAGATGGAGAACCAAAAATAGATTTCAGAAATGTTTTAAGGAAAAACTGTACATGGTATGTTGACCATTTTGTATGTATATTTGAGGGTGGGGATCTCTGAGGGATAGTGAGAAATCTGCAAAAATCCTAGAGTTTGGTGTGAGAACTTGGATGGAGTTGTTTATTCAGAAAAGTTAATCTGAGGTAGTAGGTAGTTTGGTTGTTGGATCTTGCAGAGAATCAAGAGTTTTGTCTTGGCTTTGTTAATTTTAAGATGCTTATTGAAACACCTGCAGACAAATATCAACCAGGGTGTTAATGCATGAGTCTGGAGTTCTGGGGCAAATTTAGATCTAAAGGTACAGATGTGGAAGTCATAGCAAACAGTTTCTATTTGAAGCCATAGGCTTGAAAAACTGTCCCCTAGAGAAAGCATATTTAGAGCTGATAAGAGAGCCCAGGGCATTTATTGGTTCAGCAGGAGGAAAAGAACCAGGAAAGGAGCCTGTGATCAAGCAGCTAACAAGGTAGGCAGTTAATCACAAGCATGTGCGGTCCTGGATATCTGGAGATGAGAGAGTTTTAGGAAGAAAGATGTGAAACCATGCTGAAATCAATGGATAGTTGTGGTTAAAGATAAGGAAAGAATAGTGATCTCTAGACAAATTTTTGTAGTGACTTTGATAAGATTTCTCTCTGAAATAAAGGGGATGGAAACCTGATTGGAGTATATTTAGAAGATCCTATCACATGATTCTAAGTTTGTCAAGAAAATTTACAGTGAAATGGGGAAAAGTGGAGCCCTAATAGGAAGATAATTGAGGTTAAGGTCAAGACAGGTTTTATTTGGTTTGTTTCAAAGAAAACAATGTTAGTGCATGTTTACCTGTTAGTTGTAACAGTCTATCAAAAATTGAGAAATAGTTGGTTCAGAAGAGGGAGTGTTTGAGGACTCTGAGAAGGTGAGAAGACATGGGATCCAAGCTTCAAGTGGAGAGATTGGCATTTAATACAGTATCTCATTTTCGGAAATACAGCATCATGCTCAGGGAATGTATTGCTATCATTGTTCTCTATGTTTTAATACTCATTGTAGGACTTAAAAAAAAAAAAACTCAGCTGAAGAAGATTTGGTTAAGGTTAACATTTGTTTAAAAGTCTCTGATTGCTTTTTTGTTGTTGTTTTGGTTTCGAATATGTGATTTTCCGTTTTGTGTATCCTTTAGGAATATCTTGCCTTCATTAGAGAACTACTATAAAATTAATATTAAAATAATGCATTTTCTAAAGGTTACACTATTTGAGATTGTTTTTGTTGAAGATAAATAAGCAGTTTTATTCCAGTGAAAGGAATGGTGTCATTTAAGCCACTAATGAGGCTGGAAACAAAAGACAGAATCTGAGAATTTGGTCACAACACATTTTGTTGAAAAGAATACAGTGCTGCAAAGGTTGGTAGCCCCAATAACAGCCATTGCAACTAGTCCTGTGATGTGCAGAGCACAGGGTCCTGTTAGAGGTCACAAAATTGCCCACCAGTCTCTAATGAAAGGTTGAATTTCAGTAGTCAGTTCTTGAGCAGTCACTAACAACCATTCAGAACTAATGGCACTCTCCCTAACATGGTGAGTGGAGACAGTGAAATATTTAAGGGTCATAGCACAATTTGAGGAAATAACTGTGCCTGAGATCCTGTGAAACAAAGGATATCTCTTCTTTTTTAGATTTATTTATTTGAGAGAAAGGGAGAGAGGAGGAGGGAGGGCGAGTGTGGGAGGGAAACAGGGAGAGGAGAGAAAGAAAATCTCAAGTAGACTCTGCTCTGATCATGGAGCCCTGTGAGGGACTTGATTTCATGACCCTATGGTCATGACCTGAGCTGACACCAAGAATCGGAGGCTTAACTGACCGTGCCACTCAGGACCCCCACAAACGAAGGAAGGATATCTTATAATTGAGGAGAAAACTTGAGATTGTGACTGCCTGAGATAACTATTAAATCTGTAAGAGGATCTCTACTTTCACAGATTTGGGGAGTTTGGACTGTTACCTTTTACCTTCGCCTACCTTCTTCAAGCATAGATAAGAACATAAAAGCATTTATATCAGATAGGATCCTTTAGCTGCAAGTAACTGAATAAACTAAAAGTGGATTTAACAATGAGAAAAATGTGCTACCTCCAATAATAAGTCTCAGGATAGGCTGTAATCACAGTGGGTCAGCTCAATGGCTCTGTGTTGTGAGGGCTTCTGTCACTCTCTCTGGAAGTCTCTAGACTTTCCCCTTTGGGTACAACAAGAATAAGAGAAGCTCCCAGCAGAGGGGCCTCACATGGCAATGGCCAAAGGCAGGGATGAGCAAGTCCCTGTTTTATTTCTGCTTTTTAAATTTGGAGGAAAATGATCCCAGAAGTCTCTCACTAGGCTTTCCTCTTTGTCTTGTTTTTCTGTCACATAACCATGTCTAACAAATCACTGATAAGGGAAATAAAATTATAACAGTTGGCATAGTCGCATCGACATTTTACTCCATGGGATGGGGAAGACCTGTAAAGGAACGTAAAAAAACTAGTTCCTAAATAAAGTTGTGATTCTGCCAGCAAAATAGAAGGGATGCCTAATGACTACTGAGGAAATAGAGAAAGGTGTGCAAAGTGATTATTACTAGCACAATAGCTTGTGCACAGTAGCATTTGGTAAATACTAGTTGCCATTTTGATCCTATGAGAGTCTCTCTGATGGAAATACAGTGAATGACACCAGTCTCACACCCCAGACTGCTTATTTTGCCCTCTGTCCAATCTGTCATCAAATTGTATAGTGGTTCACTGTAGCTTCCATTTCTCCCTTGATCATAAATCCTTTCCCCTTGTTATCCATTTTATCTCACTCAAACAGCAGCTTACAAGGTGTCTGTCTCCAGCTTCATCCATTTCAAAAAATCTTACATATGGTAGCCCATTTGATCTTTCTGAAGACAGATCTGATAATACCACCATCTTCCTTAATTCCTGTAACAATTCCTCAGTACATTGTACCTGGAGGTTGAACTCTTCTGAATCATGTCCATGTAAGCCCCTTGGCCATGCTAGGGGATGGAGGCTCATTTGTCTTACAGCTGCCCCATCTGGAACATAGAGTCACCTTGATGAACACGGTATAGGAGGAGAGAAATAGAAGACTCATACTTGGAGTCTTCATTGTCTACAGAGTCAGGTGCTCTGTCCAGCTCTCAGGGGGCTGAGAAGAGCCCACTTTTCCTTTACCCAGAAGGAGAGGGGACATGGTTTTAGGGAACACTCTTTTGACAGATGCAGAGATATACCTCCTGGGTTTCCCTTCAGGGAGGGAGTTGATGCCACAGTGCAGAGACTTTGTCTGTCTCAGTAATTGTAAGGTGCTTTGTCTGAAGTCATGCCCTCCTGGGTCAGCCCACATGTAGAAAATGAAGGAAGCAGAGGTAGAAAGACTGGACCATCTCTGCCTACACACCCAGCTCTAAAAAGCATTGCTTACTTGAGAGTTGCCTTGCCTTATGGCAAGTGACTTCTGTCTTTCCTATCCTGCTTCATCCTTCCCTTCATAGTTTTGATCCCTCACAAAGACCTTGTACCTCAAACTGTGCATCAGTGTGTGCGTCTGAAAACCACAGTGCTCAACAACAGGTAGTCATTTCTGTCAGTGAATCCGTTCGCTCTCAACTCTCTTTTCTGCCTTGTTATCATTTCCTAACTTAAATAATTTCACTCCAAGTATGTGGAAATCCTTACAGTCCCCTGAAGGCATCACCAAGATTTTACAGGTGAAATATCATTTATTGAGTACTTATATGTTGCTCAGTGTTCTTTTTCTTTCTGTCATTCTAAGGCTGCCCAAGAGTAAATAAGTCTATGGAAGGAGAGTCATCTGCTCAGATCCAATAATTATTAAACCAGAGAATTTAGACTCAGGTTCTCCTTGTCCATTTATACCTTTATAGCTTTACAGCCTGTTTCCTTTATCACTATGTTCAGTAGTCACCGCTTGGGACATCTCTTTTCTCTTCACTTTGGAAGTTTCACAGATATTCACCCAGTTCAGCATCCATACCTTCAAAAAGCCTTCCATGGTTATCCCCTGCCCTTGCATGGGCTGTCATCCTGTGTTTTCCTACAGCTAATACCCTAGACTTTCACCCTTGTCATTGCACTTGCCATTACCCTATTACAATCCTTTTTGCCTGTCTAACATTCTTAATGATCTGGCACTGGCACCAGTGCCTGATACACTTGTACCTTACCTACTTCCCAGAAGGATTTTGAGTGATTTACGTGTCAGCACATTTCAGTATTGAAAGTGTTTGTTGAATGAACTTAATCATACTTAAAAAAACAAAAACAACAAAACAAACCTCTCTAGCTTTGTACTGACTCTCCCATACTAGGGAACTCAGTTAAAAAGAATAAAGATAGTGCCATTACTAGAATATGTGCACTGAACACTTGGGAGCCTAAAGAAATTTGACTTCTTTTAAAATTACTTTCCAAGTCTGATATTTGGCTATAACTTCATCTTACTACATAATGTGAAACAGGACCAATGACTAGGGGAAGACAGAGGTGTCGAGTGAGGAACTCTTCCTAGACAGAACCATTTCCTCTTCATGTCTTCACAAATCCGTATTCAGTGCCATGACACTCAGGAGCCCTTCGAGTGTTACTCTCTCAGTCAGTTAGGACGATCACAGTAAAGTTGTGTGTGTAAAAGGAATCCTGACACATAAGAGTACTAACACTTTGACTTTCTTCCCTGTCTCCCAGTACAACCCCTGTTATTTTATTTGCATATTAAGTAGATGAAGGGAAAAATGCTGAGCAAAATCTTCTTTGGTGTTATAAGTTGAGGGAGGAGGAGAATGGGGGGTATAAATATGAGATGTGAGAGGAAGACAGAAGTGTACAGTATTGAAAAATTATGCTTGGGTGACAGGATGAAATATTTCCTGTTTAAAAATATATCAGGATTAGGAGGATAGGAAGGAAATAGGCATTAGTCATTGGGGTGCCTGGGTGGCTCAATCAGTTAAGTGTCCAACTCTTTATTTCAGCCGAGGTCTTGACATCAGGGTCATGAGTTCAAGCCCCGTGTTAAGCTCCACGCTTAAAAATAAAATAAAATAGGGGTGCCTGGGTGGTTCAGTGGGTTAAAGCCTCTGTCTTCAGCTCAGGTCATGATCCCAGCATCCTGGGATCGAGCCCCGCATCGGGCTTTCTGCTCAGCAGCAAGCCTGCTTTCCCCCCACCCCTCTACCTGCTGCTCTGCCTGCTTGTGATCTCTCTGTCAAATAAATAAATAAAATCTTTTAAAAAATAAAATAAAATAAAAAATAAAATAAAAAGAACCTTAGCAGTATCTGTTAGAAGGAGCAAGTATGCACAAAATTAAATATGGTACAGGACTTAGATTCAGTTAGAAGGGACTGATAATAAAATACTGATACTGATAGATGTTCATTAACCCTTTCTACCAGGAATCCCCCAGATCTCCATGATTCAGTATCTAAAGAGTTAAGCCTGCTATAGCAGGGCACCTCTAGGACCCTGAATTTGTGTTGTCCCTGCTGTCCTTCCTGATGGATGATTGCCATTCTGATCATCACCTCTGATGTATATGAGTGTTTAAATATAGTATCTCTCTGTAAGCAGCAAGGACTTCCCAAAATTTATTAAATCAAGTTTTAATGTAACAAATCCATTTTTGTGTCCTTTCAGTGCATCTGAATCTCAGAAAGTAGGAGTGGATTGAATTCATTAAGTCCTGTTGCCTACTTCTCCCAGGTCTCATTCTTTGAGGGCACAGGACTGTGGTCTTGACTTCACAGCCACTCATTCAGTAGATCTCAGGTGTCTTGCTCTAGTTTATTTTGGTAATTTCGCTCTGTAAAATGACTTTAGTCTGTCATCTCCCCTTATCCAGCAGAAGACATTCTGTCAAGGGATCCTATTTTTCCCGAGGCACTTAGCATCTACTGGCAATAAACATTTTTCTTCTGAACAAATAATAGAGATATAAAGAAGGGGAAAAAAAAATTAAACAGACTTTTTACTCATTTTAAACTAAGGAACAAATGATATTTTGCACCTTATAGAATAAAAATCTGCTCTGCTTCTGGAAATAAGTTTTCCCAACTTGACAAGCAGCTGATCCTTAACCATAATGATGGTAGAAGAGTGTGGTGTGTTGTCAAGGGTAGTGGAAAATGTAGCAACTAGTAACATGAAGTTGTAAAATTTCAAAGGCCTTACATTCTTTAATGTAGAATGGAGAGATTTTTAACTCTTGATAATTATTAAGTTTAAAGTAAAGTGATGACGGGCCCCTGGGTGGCTCAGTGGGTTGGGCCTTTGCCTTCGGCTCAGGTCATGATCTCAGGGTCCTGGGATCGAGCTCCACATCAGGCTCTCTGCTCAGCAGGGATCCTGCTTCCCCCTCTCTCTGCCTGCCTCTCTACCTACTTATGATCTCTCTCTCTCTCTCTCTCTCTGCCAAATAAATTCTTAAAAAAAATGATGACAATTAAAAATTCATTAACAATCTTAAGTCTGCTCTGGTATCTAAGTGTACTTCAGAGAGCACCATTGTTTGAATAACAAATGAAAATTATGCACATGGAAAAAAATAAACCACTGTGTAAAAGAACTGTGTAGGAAGACCGTAACACCCATTATGAAGAGTACTGTATTAAAAAACAGAAAAATCCTTTATCAGTGGTTGCATTGGAAATGCTGCCATTAATCTATGACAGTTATTCCAGTGAGAGCATCACCTTCCAGGTGGGAATTCATTTACCTAATTGAATGAAAAGGGAACATTTTCTAGCGCTTTTATTTCACTCCTTATTGCTATGTTCTTTGAATAAACAGTCACCCATACTTTTTATCGAAAAAGTTACTTATCATGTCCATGCAATTCAAAATGTAAATATATGCATAGTTCATTGATTTCATTTTAATTATTGTTAAATGTGAAAACATAAAGCCATGATGTTTAGAATCCACTTTGTGAGCGGGAGAAGTCCATGTTGTGGCAAGGTGGGCATGGTAAAGGTTATAAATAAAATTCAGTTAATTTTAGGGTCCTGCAGAAGCCAACACTTAAGTAAATGTCAAAGTAAGGCCACATTGCCTAACTGAAACAGTCTTTCACTCCATTTTTGGATACTGTTTATATAGTTTTTTAAAGACTTATTTGTTTATTTTAGAGAGACAGTACCCGGGGCAGTGACAGAGGGAGAGGGAGAGAGAATTTCAAGAAGACTTGTGTGCTAAGTCCAATGAGGGACTCCAACTCAGGACCCTGAGCCAGAATCAAGAATTGGATGCTCAACTAACAGAGCCATGCTGGCGCCCCAGACACTTTTCATATTTTTTTTAAAAGATTTTATTTATTTATTTGACAGAGATCACAAGTAGGCAGAGTGGCAGGCAGAGAGAGAGGGGGAAGCAGGCTCCCCACTAAGCAGAGAGCCCTATTCAGGGCTTGATCCCAAGACCCTGAAATCATGACCTGAGCTGAAGCAGAGTCTTAACCCACTGAGCCACCCAGGTGCCCCCACTTTTCATATTTCTAAGAGTGCAGCCCATCTGGGACCTTAGATCCCTCCTCCACTCTCTCTTTCCCTATTGCCCTTCTGTCTTTATGCTTGTCCTCCCAACTCATCTTCATGTAGAATTCTCTTTCCTTTTTTCAAACTAGTATCCAGCACCTGCTATGAGTTCTGCCACATGCTGATGAAATAGCTAAATGAGTAAGTCAGCTGATTATTGTTTCCAGAGCCTTCATTTTTTGCCTCTCTTCTCTTTTAGGCTTACATTTGCTTTCCCACCTATCACAGAGGGCATCCGACTATTGAGATTTCCTGTATCTTTCTCTTTCTAGTTTAAAAAAAATTACTCCTTTTTCCATTGAGTCATGTCAGAACATGCCCTACTGATGTGTGAGGGATGATAATGGAGGGGCGATGTCCCTCGCAAATACTCATATTGTCTTCAACATCCTGAGTTGTGTCTACCTTTAAAGGAGGTATCACCCTGGAAGAACTGTAGCTCTCAGGTAAGACAGTAAGGATATTTTTGAGCATATGGGTCCTGAGAAAAGGATTTGTGAATGTTGCTTATAGTTGAAGTCATGGGAAGGGGAGAGTTTAGGCAGCAGTTAGTCCTCTGGTCTGTTCTTAGCCTGGCCATTTACCAGGTAAATGAAGCTGAGACCCTGATTTCTTCATCTGAATTCAGTAATGGCAATTAAGTCTGTTGTACATTGTAAGGTGTTATAAGTTGGTAAGTCTTTGTTATAATTCTTAAGCTGTTCATATCTTAAACTTCTCTTTGTGCATTGTGTAAAGTCTCATTAATTAGAAGCGGGATCAATAGGATATTTTATTATTATTTCTGGATGTCTCTCTCTTGTTTTTTGCTGGTATGTATGGCTAAAAGGCAGTGGTGGTGTGCTTACTTGAGTGGGCTGGTGCTACCTCCAAAGACTTGATTGTATTTCTTCCCAAATTACCATTTCAGTGTGATCAAATTAATAGCTTGAAATCAGCTATAGTCAGAGAAATTACAGAAATTAACAAACACTACAAAATAAGGTTCTGTTTTGTACTGAAGAAAAAATACATTAAACCTAAAGCAGCATACCAGTGCCAGAAAGACGCCAGGCGGAGATGGAGACAAAAGCCCCTTTCTTCTTTTCCCAAGTAGCAGACTAGGATACTGCAAGTCTTGAGTTCCTCTATTCCTATGAGGTTGCCCTCTGCTAGGAGGGGAACTTATCTGCAAATACCCTCCAAACCCAGTTCTGCCTTCTGACTGAGGCAGCCTAATGTTATCCCCTCCCTTTTCTTTCAACAGAGTACAATTTCCCTCTGTCGTTGCAATAATCTCGACCCCCAATGCAATAGTCTTGAGTGAAATTTTCTTTGCTTGTGCAGTTTTTCTTTGAAACTTCCTTGCTCCCATTTTTTTTTTTTTTTTGCAGCATCCATCTGTATTTATAACTCTCTCAAAGTCTGTATTTGAAATACCCCTTCTGATGTGAGGTGGCTCTGAGCTGTCAAGTTCTTTGACTGTGTAGTAGATATTTTGCCCTAAAAATTTCTGTATAATAGATTTAAAAAAAAAAAGGTAGATTGTCTGATATTTACAGAGAGTCCCAGGTTTAATTTTATGAGCATCATTTTAAGATGTACTTCCTGGATTCTTTTTTAAATATAAAAGCACTATTTGCAAAGTACAGATTGGAAAACATGAAGTTGTTCCCTTTTAGTTCCTCAAACTTTCATCAGGTTCTGCAGGTTAGGAGAGGCAGCGAAGCATATTTTTTCAGGAGCTTCTCTGGGGTGCTGAACTCAGAGCTCTAGCCCAGAATTAGCATAAGTAACCGGTGCATTCCTGGTTGGCAGGCACATTTGCTCTGCACATCACCCTCAAGGGAGGCATAATGCAGACCTTCAGAGTAGTGCTTCCACAGGTTTCAGCTCTGGGCCCTTGGCCTATCACTTTAAAATGCAAATTTCTCCTTTAATGTTTGAGGGTCTCTCCTGAAATGATCCCTCCGCCCCCACACCAAGGTGGGGCTCTGTCAGTTGCAGACCATTTGCCAAGAACTTTAAGATCTGCAAAGCTTTCACCTTCTCCTCTCCCCCCTCTTTATTCGCTGTGACCTCCGTGTCTGAGAACTATTTCTGGAGGGGCTCAGGCTGACAGCTGAGCCTTTGTATATCTTCTTACTTTGGTGTTTCACATACGTAGATCTCAATCTTGTGATGGTACTGGGAATAGTGGCTTCTTAGAACACTTGATCCTGGCCCACCTGCTTTTGAAAGTGTTTAAAAGAAAACCACAGTCCCCAAATGGCATCAATTAGGCCAAGTAACCAAACTGGGACTTAATACCTATCTAACTGCAGTTCCAGCCTCCTCCAGGAATGTAGTCTTAACTCTTTAGTCAGGGATTTTGGGATCAACACCAATAAGGTAAACATGGGGCTTCTTTTACCCCCAAAGGAAGATGAGGTGATATACTTAATAAGAAACTCTAAACTACCCCTGATGGAAGGTGATTTTACCTGAGAAGTCCTTTTTTATTTCTTTGCTAATAACTTCTTGCTCCTCATGCTTCTTCCTGTAAAACCTTTCCATTTTGTACAACTCCTCAGAGTTCCTTTCTATTGGCTAGATGGGATGCTGCCCAGTTCGATTCGTGAATCACTTAATAAATCCCATTAGATCTTCAAATTTACTCAGTTGAACTATTGTTCTTTCCTAAAAGATAGCTAGATACAGATTCAGTGATCTCTCGGTGCATCTGTAACCATCCCCAAACAATCTGGGATTTCAGTTATTGTGGACAGGGACCAGGACCCAATGTGAACTGAAACTGGGCTCATCTCTTGATGGGTGTCAAGCCAAAAGACACAACAGAGCCAGAGATGAGGAAAAAGAAGGGTTTTACTTAAAGCAATGAGGAATCTGGGGATCTTTCCTAAAGATTTTGGGAAAATCTTTGGTCCCTGAACAAAATGGGAAGTTTTGAGCCAAGGGTGTGTACGTACTTATGAAGGGACTTGTGCAATGGGAATACAGCATAGAATTGGGGCAAAAGTCATCTTAAGGCTCCTGGGTCCAGGTCAAGATCACAAGGGCCATCGTCAACATTATCAATTCTCTGGCTCTATTTTGCCTGGTATTTGAGTGGTCCCAGAGGTTTAGGTCCAGCAAAAATAACTCAAGAATGCACATTAAGTCAGTCTTCACTTGTGAATCAGCTCTGGGAGTTTTACCCTGATATGATTAGGCTATCTCCTGGCCTGATAGTGGCTGTTTGTTTTTATATTATTTTATAAGATGGTTGGGGTGGGGAGGGAGCTAAAATGATTTTTCTTTTATTTATTTATTTTTTTAAAGATTTATTTATTCCAGAGAGAGAATGAGCAAATGGGCAGGGCGAGAGGGAGAGAATCTCAAGCAGACTCCCACTGATCACAGAGCCTGGTATGGCTTGATCTCACAACCCATGGGATCATGACCAGAGCTGAAACCAGGACTTGGCCGCTCAATTGACTGAGCCACTCAGGCACCCCTAAAATGATTTTTCTTATATCAAGAAAGATATGTTTTTCTTTTTCTGTAGACCCCTAACTCTTTCTGCTTGTACCACCTTTCCCAAGGAGCCAACATTTCTGCTTCTTCCTTGCTGACCTCCCCTTTGACTCTTTAACTCTCTTTTCTGTCTCCTACCTACCACCATCAAATCAGGGGCGTCTCTGGCCATCATAATGAGTGGCAGAGACTTAGGAAGTTCTGCTCTTTTTCTTTCAAAATTGTTCATACTCTAGATTTTGCCTTTAGAACCTCAAATGGTTTTTCTTTACTGTAAAATCATTTATCTGAAGTAATAAATGTCCTGTAGTTTAGGTATGTGAATGGGGGGAAAGATCAAGGTCTTAAAAAGACAGAAAAATTAAGAGAATCTCTGCTGATACTTCAAAATATTCTGCCACCACTTACATATTGATGTAAATACTTTGCCTACTGTTGAAGTTATGATGAAAGAAAAAGCTCTCTAAAGGCCTGAGACATAAAGGAAGCCATTTTAGATATTCTTCTAAGTCAGCATGACTATACATAAACTTTGTTTAAGCCAAAGCCTTGCTTACGGCCCACCAAGCATACATTGTGCACCTGCTTTGTGGGTAGCCTAAAGGAAAACCCTATTGTCCTTAAGATACCCATCAATGGCTCCCGTTCCCTGCACTCCTTGACATTAAAACTCATGAGTCCTGCCTATGTGCTCTATAATATTTTGTGATTTGACAAGATGTAAAAAGTATGTAACTGCTTGAAAACTGTTCATTCTCTGGAACACTCTCTTCCCAGTGAAAAACGTGTTTCCCGGGCAGCTGTCCAGACTTGGGCTTGAATAAAACTCTCTTTCTTACTTTTAGAGATTCTAAAGGGTTTTTTCATTTTGTATCAACAAATGTTTTGGGGTAGATGCTATCCTTTGTTATCTTTAAGTAGAAGCTTACAGAGAAAATATGAAAGCCCCTGCTTTACTTGTTTTTTTTTTTTTTTTTTCATTAACCCCAGATAAAACTGAAATTGATTTGGGTAAAGATTACACATAACAAACACAAAACTATTCTCCCACCCATAGATGAGTTTCATTTAAAAAATATTTTAATCAAATCATCATGTTGTACACTTAAAATACTTTAAGGTTTTGTCAATTATATCTCAGTAGTGCCAAATACTAAAATATATATTTTTTTGAGAGCACTCTTATATTGGTGAATGTAAATTATAATTTAAATCTGGCACATAGTTAAGCATTGTTTGAAATGCAGACAGGATGTCAGCAAGCACTTCACAGTTTATGGAACGCAGATAGGATACTACCACAAGGCCACAGTTGTCTTCCACAGCATTGTTAACCTTAAAAATGAAACTGCCAGTTATTTTACCAGCAGAAAATAAATAAATAAATAAATAAATAAATAAATAAATGCAAGCTTTATTTGGGAATAGCAGAGACTTGTAATCAGGGTAGGCAACCTAAGACAAAACTCTTACACTAATCAGCTGAACAAACGAGGGGATGAGCCCTTTTACAGAGGAAAAGGGAAAGTTGGGAAGGCTGTCATAAAGAAGTCCACTGGAGTAAACTGGGAGTTGGAACCATGGTGGCTTTTCCTTGGTTGAGCTGTGAGTTTCTTTCATTGGCTGCATTGGCTGGGCTGTTTCATTGGTGGAGGGTGGTAGGGATGGGGAATGGGGGATGGGGGAGGGGAAGGTTGTAGGAATTGTGGCAGTGGAGTCTTTCTTCTTCCTGCTGGATGGTGAAAATGCAGGGTACGTCTTCTCCTGTTGTGTCTGCAGTCCATGAGAAGTGGTAGGACCTGAGAGCTCCCCTGGCTGGTCTCCCAGCTCTGGTTTAGTGGTTTCCCTTTATTAATTTTCACAGTATACGTTAGTATTTTCCTACTGGAAAGACTGTATAGTTTGTCTGTATATTTTGTATATTTAAAGTTAAAATTCCCTTTGTGAACTGAAATAGTGCCCTTTCAGTATTTATATATGTACATAATTTATTATTCAACTAGTTGTTTACAATTAAACCAGTTAACTATCACAATTAAATAAGCTATCTAAGAGATTCTTTCCAAATGTGTGCTTCTATTTATAATACAAATTAGAACTACTTCAACAAGGGAAGGACCATGAAGCATTTGTAAAGTTCTTGTTCACAGTCTTACTTTTGTTCAGAATTGATGACCAAGTTTTCTATTCAAGGGGCATCTGGCTGGCTCAGATGGTAGATCATGCAGCTCTTGATCTCAGGGTTGTGAGTTTAAGTCCCACTTTGGATGTAGAGATTATTTAAAAATAATAAAATTTAAGAAAAAAGATTTCTGTTCAAAAATAAAGACACGTGGGCCAACAAAGCTCTCTAGGAGGTTGAAGAGGATGCCATTACTCCTTGCTCCTTCTTTCTGTGTGACCTGAAATTTGTGACTCACTGCCATGAGAATAATCAGAATGGAATTTAGCCATGAGAAAAGTCACATTCCAGCAGGATTCCATTATCTTCCTTCAGCATCACTCCTCATTTTCTTCAGGATGTTGTAAGTTTTAAGACTTAGTAGTAGAATCTTTGTCAAATGCATTTTATTGGCAAAGATTTTAAGGTGGAATAAAAGTATATTCCTTTAATCCTTCTGATTGACTTATTTTAATGTGGATTAAGCAGAATGCCTGAAGACCCTAAGAAATTGCATGAAATTTCATCTCTGAGAGAGTTGTGCTTGTATGTAAGCCCACCGTGCAGTTAGGATTCCAAGAGAGAAGTTTTAACTCAGTACTTGGAGGCTGAGAAAAGATCAGAGAGGTTTTTTTGCCCCAATACAATTTTCATTCTTTTTGTGGCTTCTCTTAAGTCCCATTCAAGTCAAGATTCTATACTACTAATGAGCATTTCCAGTAATTCACACTGACATCATATTTTTTCATATAACATTTGTTGGTGCAAGATTCTTTTGTCTCTTGCCATGTATCCCCCCCCCCCAGATTTTTAGAGGCATTTCTTAATACGTTTAATTCAAGTCTTATGGGATACCTCAAAGAGAGTCCGTCTTTCTCATTTAGAGAAGTTAAACCTAAAAATACATATTTCTAATGAGTTTGGAAGGTATGTTTGGTGTAGTTTGAATCAAAATGTAGGCCACATGGCATAACTGAAATGCACGGTACACCTCTGGGAGCACCTCATAGAGAAGGTCGTCATCTTCCAAAGCAGGTAGAATGTTGTAACTAGCTACCAAGGTGACCATTAATGGCAGGTGACAAGTGTCTACATGTAAAAACAAAAATACTGCTGATATAATTTTCAGATCAGAGATAGAAAAGCAGTCATTCTAATTTGAGTAACTTTGTAGCATGTTTCTAGGTGACCAATAGCAAAAATTTATTTATTTCACAATAGTTAACCATTCTCCTGAGCTCCAAACAGTAGGCAACCTGCTGATGAGTAAAACCATGCCAGGTGCTATGGGGTTAATGTCCTTAGGTCAGAGTTACTTAAGTTTCCTGAGCCTTAGTTTGCTCTTCCATTAAATCTTATCACAAAAATTAAATGTCATAAAATGACATCATTGTAAGTAAATGTCTAATGATGTACTTGCCTACATTAAACACTAAGGTCATTAGCTTCTTTCTCCCTTTTTTAGAAAACGTTTTCATGTTGATTCTTATATTTAGGCCGGATGGTTTCTAGTTACTTGTTCAGCGTATATATTTCCTCCATTTACAAATGAAAACACTGAGATGCAGGGAAATGAACTGGCTTTCCAATGCCCATGAGGATGATAAGTATCCATGTGTAGAGTAATAACGCAAGTTTGCAAAGTTCTGTCTCAGGGCCTGCCTAACTTCCAGCTCTGCCACTGGCATGGGTCTGTTGCACTTGGTGGGTGCAGTTTTCTCCTCTCTAAGTGGAAGGAGTTGGAATCCTTGGGTGTGGGCTCAGCTAATTCATGGCCCCAGTCAACCATATAATCTAAGTAGCATAGAGCAGCCTGCATTTACCTAGCACAGGGGGTGCTGACCTAGGCTAGGAATGCCTGTGGGTGGCTCAGTTCACGTCTCTGATCCTCCTCAGCTAGCCCAGGCCTGTTCTTGTGCTGCTGCGCATGGGAAGGAGAGCAGGCACAATAGCGCAGAGGGTTTTTGTTTGTTTGTTTTTGTTTTTTTCTGTTCATATTCCATTAACCACAGCAGATCGGGTGACAAACACAGAGACAAGGGGTGTAACATATCTGTGACCTCTTTCTTGGAGAAGGAACTGTCAAGTCCTATGCAAAAAGATGTGGATAGGGGAAGGGTAGAGAATTAGATATTAATGCAATGTACTTGTACTTAATGTGGTAAGATTTCTTTCTTTTTTTTTTTCCCTTTTTTTCCTCGTAAGATTTCTTTTAGCCTATGGTGATTTTCTTCCAATCTACATTTGTTGGGTGGGGGCCTTTTATCCTCACTATTTTTTCTTAATGTTTTACAGATTGCCTGGGGCAAATAGGATTTTCACTGGAGAGCAGAAAACTCAGGTCATTTAGTCCTTCTTTTCGTTTCTTTTCTTTCTCTCTCTTTCTTTTTTTTTGGGGGGGGGGATGTGTTAATCTCCTTGCTACCTGAACATGCTGTTCCATAAGGTAGTTCGGCAGATGACCAAGAAAGTATTCTTGTGATGTTTTTGGTGCAAAAAAGTGTTTTATTATAGCACAGGGACAGGACCCATGGGCAGAGAGATGCGTGGGATTGTGAAGGGTGACTGATTATATAAGATTTTGTCTTATGGAGGGGAGGTTGATGTTAGGGCTCCAGGAAATTGAGTCTATAGGTTTCTGGTCAATCATTAAGGCTGATGGAGACTCAGGTACTGCATGATTGTAATCTGTATCAGTTAACCGTTTGTTTTTCCCTTTATTCTAGGGCAGCCAGGAGTGCCTGAGGAATGTTCCATATATTCTACCTGTGTATGTGTGTTGGGGGGTGTTGGTTAGGTTGTGGGGTGTTAGCTTGTGTTTTACCTTCAGCTTGCCTTTTGCTCCCTCATCAGTATTAAAGGGCAAAGTCCTAGGAGATTGAAATACTACATCATTTTTATCATAAATATAGTTTCAGCATTCACATGTTCTTTGTTTAAAGAGGGAAGAGGGAAATAATCAGTCCTTTACAGATAGAGCATACAGGGACTTTGGTCTGAGAAGACAGTTGGTAAGGAAAGAGGTTATACTGGTGGGAAAGGAGATACAGTGACTGTGCAGAGTCATAGCTGTTGACTCTGTTGACCTCACTGACCTCATGGGAATCCCCACATTCAGTCCCAACCTTCAGCCTCCTTTCTTTTCACTCAGTAGTTGTCACTGGTTTGCCTGTCTTCTGAAGATTCCTTTCTTCTTTATTTTTAGCTATTTTATCTTTGTGTTTTTATTTATTTTTTGTATTTTTTAAAAGTATAGCAACAGGACGTGCTTTTTAGAATCTTTTAAGCACTGTAGAAACACATATAGGAGAGTATGAAAGCTACTCTTTTATTGATGTTCTGAAAAATAGTCACTTAGGCTTATTTACTTTTCAAGGACTTTGCTCACAATCAACATGGGGAACACATGAAGAATAAGAAATATTGGATAAAGATAAATATTTAAGTTTTTTATGTTGGGAGTTGGGAGGAAAGGGGTTACTAGTTTGAGCCAGTGTTCTATGTATCCCAACATTCAGACACATGTTTAAGATAGGTGTCGGTCTATTTACATGGGGGAATGAGGAGACTTTTAATAAAGAATTAACTATAAGGGACTCTAATTGAAACATACGTCATTGATGTAGAGAAAATACTATAGTTATCGTGAAGGCTTTGTCACTCAAATTACCTTTCTGCCTAATATGAAAAAAATCTTAAGGTGGTGGAATTGTAGGGGGAAAAAAAAGTAAGAATTAAAAAGGCTTGGGACTTAAGGCATCAGTGAATCTGTAGAATTTGTGCAAGGAAATTTAGCATCAAAGGGAGCTATTAGCTTTTGTTTAGAAATAGGCACCTGAACCTTGATATTTATAGCTACAGTGTGGCCCACAGCATCTCAGGACGGGGATCACCATCAGCACTTTTAATTCCTTTTGAGGGTAGAGGTGATGGTCCTTGTGCTGACCTACATAGATGGTAATATTATCAGTGTTTAACCCACCAGCATTCATTGTCATGTTAGAAAATAATTTCTTGTATCAGCAACAGTGGCTTCTTTGGTCATCAATAGCTGAAATTTTGAGGTGATTCAAATCAGTCATTTCTGCTGAATGATGTGTTGAAGGTAAAGTCCTTTGAGGAAGCAAGCAGCTAAAGTTCTGTCTTCACAGGACTCCTGGATACTTGGACATCTGTGAGTAAGGGACAAGAACAATTAATCTTTGTCCTTTTATTCCTTTGATCTTAATGTGAAAATGGTAGATTATATCTGAAAGGGTCCAGACTGACACTGGTTTTGCATTGGGTGGTTCTCTGCTCACCCTCCCTTGTTTTTAGAGGTCATTGGTGATGACAAAACTCGACCCTTCTATTCCTGTAGAGCTTGTTATGCAACACTAGAATAACACAAAAATTTTGACTCACCCCCAAGGAGAATGATAAATCCCAATGAATTGGGCAGCAAAGTCAATCATGGAATGGGACATTAGGATGAAAGAATGATAGATAAGGTCATTCTCCTTCTATTCATCATGTGGACAGGCCAGTTACCATGATGGAAAATTTATATTTGATGAGACTATGGGGAAAATTTTTGGGGAAATGATTATATGTTTTCATTTTGGATTGCCTGGGTAATGAGCCAGCTTGATCAGGTCCACCCAACTCTTTCTAGTGGAAGGGCTACACTGAATA
This sequence comes from Lutra lutra, assembly GCF_902655055.1. Taxonomy (NCBI): domain Eukaryota; kingdom Metazoa; phylum Chordata; class Mammalia; order Carnivora; family Mustelidae; genus Lutra; species Lutra lutra. The sequence goes on along the minus strand of NC_062282.1, from coordinate 142,818,712 downwards.
AAAGTTTCCATGGGATTAGAGATCTTCTCTTCCTTGCAAGGAGATTGCAACTTTTTATAGAACACATTGTCTTCAGGTGTGGGGCAGCTGTCCTTCCCCAAAACTCCTAGAAAAAGTGAGCCCCAAAATCCTGGTGTCCATGCAGTCTGTGCATCCTTTAATTTGATAAATATAAGAATTGAAAGTAATGTAGGAATGGGCTCCCTTCACTGAGATAGAAGCCTGGCCTTTGTTCAAGCAAATCTGTCATGCCTCAGCACAATTTTTATAGAATAATTAGAAGATGGAGGATAATTGTCTTCTCTTCTCTTAGTATTCATAGCTTTGTACATTTCCCCCTTGCCCAGTAAAGTTATTCCTCTATCCATCCCATGGGAATTTATCAAATTTGTCTGAAGCCCTGGTATAAGGCAAATTGTCACTAAAAGCATCCTCAGCTTACACAACATTTTGTTAAGGTAGTCATTGTTGCTAGCCCATCTAATAGTCATTTCTCCATCTTTTCTTTTTTTAACTTTTTAAAAAAATATTTTATTTGTTAGAGAGAGAGGGAGGGAGAACAAGCGAGGTGAGTGATAGGCAGAGGGAGAAGCAGATTCCTCACTAAGCAAGGAGCCTGGACCCAGGGATAGATCACAGGACCCTGGGATTGTGACCTGAGCCAAAGGCAGATGCTTAACCAACTGAGCCACGGAGGCATCCTATTTCACTATCTTTTCATCTTAAGAGACATCTTAGCATGTTTGGGTGGCAAAATGTCCATTCTTGGGGAATACGTTGTGTTGGTTTTTGTCAACCATGGCAGTCCCATTCTCCTTTGCCAGCATTAATGGAAGAGTTTAAGAGGGAGTCTTGCTGGAGTGCTTTTTATCAAGCTTCAACTTACAAATTTAAAAAATAAATAAATAAATAAATCACAAGGTAAAGGCCTGTTACGACATTATCCACTTTTCCCTGCCTAGAGTGCTTTTAAGAACATGATGATCAGGGGGAACCTGAGTGGCTCAGTGGGTTAAGCCTCTGTCTTTGGCTCAGGTCATGATCCCAGGGTTGTGGGATCGAGCCCCACATTGGACTTTCTGCTTAGCGGGGATTCCCTCTCTCTCTCTGCCTGCCTCTCTGCCGAGTTGTGATCTCTCTCTCTCTCTCTCTCTCTGTCAAATAAATAAATAAAATATTAAAAAAAAAGAATATGATGATCAGTACTACAACAGCCATCTTGTGCTAGAAGAAACCACTGCCTACACTTGATAATGGTAAGATAGAAATTGGGAAGAATCTAGGTTCCATTTGTTCAACTGCTAAATCAGAGTCTGTTTTGGACTTCTTTTTATATGGTATAAGAGAACATCATTTTTGCTTAAATCATCTTAGTCAAGTATTATTTTATTTGTGGCTGAGAGATCCTAACTGAAATTGGTGCCTTGTAGCAGAGGTGACCCATTCAGTGACCATCCATAGTTTGGGAAAGAAGATTATTGCATATGGGAGTTCATTCCATTTTTAGAAATTGGATTTGAATATTTGGAGTATAGAAAAGAAAATGAGAGATGTAGGGTAATCATGAAGATTTATGTTTCCCCAAATAGTCTTAAAAATAATAAAGATAGGGGCACCTGGGTAGCTCAGTGGGTTAAGCCTCTGTCTTCAGGCTCAGGTCATGATCTCAGGGTCCTGGGATCGAGCCCCACATTGGACTCTCTGCTCAGCAGGGAGCCTGCTTCCCCCCCCCCCCACCCCCGTCTGCCTCTCTGCCTACTTGTGATGTCTCTCTCTGTCAAATAAATAAAATCTTAAAAAAAAAATAATAAAGATAGTGGTAGTAAGTCAGGTGGAACTTTATTTTCTTCTTGACTCTGTTATAAGAGAAAAAATTGAGATAGTTTTTTAAAAAATGCTTTATAATCTGGGTTTGCATTTTGAGTCCTGTGATGGGGACTAAGGAGTGATTGAGCTGTTTTAAGAAGGGTAGGCAAAAGTTACCTGGATCTGTGCTCAGGGTCTCTGCAGGTTGAGGTTGAGTTGTCAGCCAGTGCTCTCTTTTGAAGCTGGAGCTTTTCTTAGAAGACGAGGCATGTTGTTAGCAGAGTTCAGTTCCATGTAGTTTTAGGACTGAGGTTCTCATCTTGCTGGCTGTGAGCTGGAGGCTCCAGGAGATCACCTATTTACAGATCTAGATCCTGTCACAACATAGCAATTTATTTCTTCATGGACGGGAAAAGCACATTTCTCTGACATCAAAATCCTCTTTAAGAGCTTGCGAATAGGATAATAGTATTTTTTCATTAAGTCAGAGTTAACTGATTAGGGAACATAATGCATCTGCAAAATATGACCACTGTTATCATATAATGGAACCTAATCATGAAAATGATAGTTCATCATATTTACAAGTCCTGCACACATTCAGAAGAGGATCATATAGGGCATGTATAGAAGGGACCAGACATCTTGGAAACCATCTTGGAATTCTTTGTACCATGATGCTGGCTTTATTATGTAGCTGAAGAGGCTCAGAGAGTTACATAATTTGTCCAGGTCCCATGACCAATAAATGGAGGACTGTGTGTAGAGCCTCAGTCTCCCTGATTCTTGAACCTCTGCTGTTAATATTTGTGTCTTCTGCTGAGGAAATTTATAAATATCTAGTTGGAAAAAACATTTCCTATACTTATCAGTTCCATTAATTCCAGAAGGAAAGCATGTCAGTGTTCTTTTTATTTAATAACGTAATTTTTAAAATTTTTATTTTGCATAGGTCCATTTTTAGGCTGTCATAATTTCCTTTGTAAATTCAATTATTTTAATGCAATTTTTAACACATGTTAGGTTCCTCATTTGTAAATTCTAATGGCATATGGGTTTTGGGTTTTCAAAAACCCATACCTCGCTGTGAAGTGTGTAAACCTGGCAATTCACAGACCTGTACCCCTGGGGCTAATAATACATTATATATTTATAAAAAAATTAAAAAAAATTAAAAAATTAAAAAAAACAAAACAAAAACAAAAAACCCCCATACCTCATACTTTAGATGGTATGTCATCAATTAACCTTCAAGATAGGATTTATTCTTGATTTTTAAGAAATACTTGTCCAAAAGTGAAGCAAAGTAATTAACAGTGATGATCACACAGGTCTGGATTGAAATTTTGGCTCTGTTACGTACTAATCTTGTTATCTTACTAATAAGTTGATTTTTCTGGCTTAATTTCTTCATCATTTATTGAGAATTTATTAGTGTCAAAATTAAACAGTGTTAGACAGCAGTTAAAGTGGTAAGGACAGATATGATTCAGCACTAGAAAAATAGGGAAGAGATTAGTATGAACTGAACTCATTTAATTTGTACAGAGATGACTCAGAATTTCAAAAGAAAAATGCAGGAATAGGGAGACAGGTGAGTGGAGGATCAGTCGAATGAGGGAAGTGAAAAATTATAAAAAGCAGTTAGGAGAAGGTTTGATCCATACGAAACCAATCTGGGTTTGCTAATCAGAGCTTATACAAATTAGGCTCCTACCCTCCCGTAGAAACTTGGAGGTGGAGGCTCTGTCTTCAGGTGTTGGCTGGAGCAAATTACAAATTCTTTTGGTAGCCTTGAGTTTTTGCAAGACTGCACTATTGGGACTACAGTTATTCTAGAGATGAGTGGCCTCGGCCTTTTAGAAACTATAATAGTGTTTTGTTCAAATCTGTACAGGCCCAGGTTGAGGCCTCCTTGAGGCTTACTTGCATCAGAAATACTGCTGAGTAATTTAGGTACATTCTTGTAATTAATCACAAAACTTCTCTCCTAGCCAGGCTCTTCTGAGCTCTTTAAACAAATGTTTTTCTGCTTTAGAGTTAAAATGAAAAGGCACAGATAAATTAATCTATGAGATACTTCCCAAATATAGCTTTCTTATTCCACAACCCTTGATAATTGTGATGACTATAATAGTAATTCTTTCCACTATTATTTTATTGGTGGTATTAATTTTGATTGATTTATATTTATTTCTTTTTTAGCCACCGAATCTTGCCCTTGCTCTGCTGCTTTTGAAAATGTTCTTTTTGGAGTGGTTATTAGGGATCAAGGATTGGGTAGCTTAAATAGGCTAGTCTAAGGAGGATTAAGAATCCTGCTTGTGTTAGGAAACATGCCATCATTTTAAAACAGCACAGCACAGGCAAAAGATGTTGAATTCTAGTCTCAAAAACAACACATGATGAAGAGCAGTGCTGGGTAGATCATTGAATTCTCCCTCTGGCCATCAACATAATAATAATTTGCTGAGAGAGTCAGGAGTCAGCCATGTTTCATTTTATTCTTAGGTCCAAATTAAGACCCTCAAAAAATTACAACATTGAAATTAATGTCTCCGTATAATCATATAATGTATTTTTAGCATCATTTTAATACTTGCTGTAGTATCTTCAGTACAAAGAAAGCTCTCTAAGAATGACTTTGTACCTTTTTAATAGGATCATATCATGTAATAGAATCATGCCGGCCATTTATGTATCCAGAGGGACTCAGGGTTATCTAGCTGAACCTCTGTTTTTACAGGTGAAGAAAGTGAAAACAAGAAAGGTTAAGTACTTTGCTCACAGCCACATAGCAGCCTCGCTGAGCTTGGCTTTTTCTTCCCACTGCCCACTGCTTTTTTGGCCTCTCTGCTCTTATCGTTTACCCACCCACCCACCCACCTGCTCACCCACCCACCTACCTTCCTTCCTTCCTTTCTTCCTTCCTTCCTTCCTTCCTTCCTTCCTTTCTTCCTCTCTCTCTCTGTCTCTCTCTCTCTTTCTTTCTTTTCCCTTACTTGACTTCTGTTTATTCATTTTAGCTTTTTATTCCCTGTGCTTTTTGAGGAAAGAAATCAACCGTGCTGCTACAGTAAACATTTTGAATAGCAAGAATTTCAAATTCAGGGGAAATTTCTCTAGCCATAGTGCAAGCGTATAGAGCAAGTCACGTTTTCTGTAAATAAGGCATAAAGTGCTTGCATTAAACGTGACATGTAGGGGAGGTTTTGAGCCCCTCACTCTTCCTCCTGTTTCTTAACTTTGCTTTCCAGTTCAACCTCCACAGGACAAAGAGCTTTGGTTTCAGACAAATAACGAGGATATACTATTGAAAAAATCTTTTTTTTTTTTTTAAGATTTTTTACTTATTTGACAGAGAGATCACAAGTAGGCAGAGTGGCAGGCAGAGATAGTAGGGGAAGCAGGCTCCCTGCTGAGCAGAGAGCCCATGTGGGCTTGATCCCAGGACCCTGATATCATGTGCTGAGCCAAAGGCAGAGGCTTAACCCACTGAGCCACCCAGGTGTCCCTATTATTGAAAAAATCTTGATAGACTTTAGTGTTTCTTAAATGTAGAACAAAGGAAAACAAATGAACCTTGCTAGCTCATTAAAGGAGCCCGAAGTCCCTTCACATTGCCACCTGTGTTTTTAGGCTCATCCCACATCTTTGACTCCCCTCAGGAGGAGACTGGTCTAGAACCTGGTCTGATTCCAAACCAGAACCAGGAAAGCTGCTGGTTTCCTACCATCCCCTGACAGCTATTACCTTTGCCAGATGTATAATTTCCCTCTCCACTTGCTGAGATCCTTTTTATCTATGTTTCACCTTTCCTTTTCTTGAATTTACCGGATGGAATTCTTTCTCTAAGCTTCCTCCCTTTTCCAGTGATTAAAAAAAAAAAATCTGTTTATTAATTATTTTCTCGTTATGATTATCCTTAATTTTTCCTTTTGCTTTCCTTTGTCAGAATTGTTTTATAAAACTTGAATATATACAGAATAATGTTACATATTCAGGTATAAAGAATATTAATACAGACACCCATTTACTTCCTTTCTGCCTTAGGGAAAAAAACAAACAGAAACTACCCAAACTTTTGAGGACTTTGAAGGTCCTTTCCAGATTCCCATTTTCCTTCTCTACTCACAGAGATCAACATTCACTAAGTTTCTATTATTTAATACTTTTTGAAACTTTTACCACATGCTGTTGTATCTGTGAACAGAGTGTTATTTGGTTTTGCATCGTATTTGCATATTGTATTTTCCATCTTGCTTTTTGCTGTCACCATTCTGACCCTGAGATGCATCCATTTTGATCTCTGAAGGTGTGACTTTTTGTATGTCCATATATATGGTTACACTTCAAGTTATTGATCTATTCTCCAGCTGTTATTTCTACTTGAAGTAGATGTTACAAATGATCCTATTCTCTGTATATTTCCTGTCACCTGTGACCTGTCTTAGAGTGTGGGGAGACTGGAAAGCTGAGGACCAAACTCCCTGATTCCTTTGCAGTTCTGTTCTGGACAGGATTTGGTTTCATTTATTATTATTATAGCATATTATAAGCACATTACTGTGTCTTCCCTCATACAATTTAGGATACTTATTATGTTTCTTTAAAGTTCTCAACCATTTATTTCTAAAAATTTATATTGTATATGGTGGTTGATGTCTACTTCAGTGCTTTTCTTTTATATAATTTTACTTCTTATATGCATAGGTATTTGGCTTATGAGGTCATATTTCCATGTTAGGTCATAGTTTGTGTCACTCCAGGTGATTGTGGAAAAAAAATGGAAGGGATAAACCTGTGAGAGATGTCCCAAGAATCCCATTTACTGCTGTTCCACTAAGAAACTTCTCTGGTTCCTGGGGCGCCTGGGTGGCTCAGTGGGTTAAGTCTCTGCCTTTGGCTCAGGTCATGATCTCAGGGTCCTGGGATTGAGCCCCACATGGGCTCTCTGCTCAGCGGGGAGCCTGCTTCCCCCTCTTTCTCTGCCTGCCTCTCTGCCTACTCGTAATCTCTCTCTCTGTCAAATAAATAAATAAAATCTTAAAAAAAAAGAAACTTCTCTGGTTCCAGATTAGCCTATAAAATCCTTGAAAGAAGCAGCTTTGTAAGATTATCTTCTTAAATTGCAATTCCTTAGGCCTGACTGGGTATTTATAGGGAGAGGGAATGGGAAAATAAATGCATGAAAATAGCTGGTCTGCCTATACATACTTTTATTAACTTCTTACTCCTGATATTTGGAATTTTTTGAGATGAGCATCTTCTGTGTTACAATATTTAAATGCTTTCTTTTGTGAAAATGTTTCTTAAAATGTATTTAACACATTTCTTATAATTCATTAATAATTGATGATTTTCTAATGCCCAGTGGTTATCATCTTGAACTTGATCAAGTTTACATATCTAATTAGGCTTTCATCAAGAAAAGATAAGAGAGTCAGATGAGACCATTCTTTCTAAAATAAACATGCCCCTTCTTTAAAATGATATTTCTAATTTAGATTCTGCATATAAAATCAATAAAAGATCAAATTTTAAAGGAAAAAACCCAAACCTAATATCAATAGCTTCCTTCTGGCCTTTTCTAGTACCAACAAAAACATAAATTCCATCTCATGTAAATTTGCCTATTTGCTAATTTTCTCAGGAAAATGAATACATTGCTGCTGGAGTCTTGCTTATTTATGAACATTTTTGTTTGAGTGCTGATCATTTTACCTATCTCTTTTTTTCCCCCAGAAATCACTGGGTTTCAGAGTCTACTTCACCATGCTCAGTCTTTTTTGAATCATGTAACTTCAAAAGTAGATATAAATGGCTTGGATTTTACCAATTATTATTATAGTGAACATAAAGTCTTTCCAAGTTTCCTCTAGTGATTGCTACTTGGGACTTGTATTTAAGAATTTAAAAATTCATCTAATTTATTTGGCTGTTGTAACCTTTTATAACAATGATGTCTCCTTTTTAAACTCAGGAAGAAAGCTTTCAACATGTTCCCATTAAGTAGGGTACTCTTCATTAGGGAGGTTTCCTAATAGTGTGCTAGAAGACTCATTAAATTATGAATGGTTGTTGTATTTTAAACTTTTTTTTTTTTAACCTCTACCATGGTGAGAAAGTAACCCTGGAAGCCACCAGTATGTGGAATTTGTTACTGCAGGCCCAGCGGTCTAATGAAGACCCCCATAAAGGGAAGTAGGAATACTTTGACTCCTAAACATTTTCACATCACAGAGTATATCAAATAATAATAATAATAATAATAATAATAATAATAATAATAATACTTATGCAGTATTTTGAGGGAAGAAGAGGAGAATGGTCATGGTCCAGAAATCAGCCCAGAGTTTCTAGCCATTCTGGTGTCCATCAGCCACACTGGGGGCTGGGGAGCTCCCAAATATCATGCACATCTGTAAGCCATTTATGACACCCTATCTTGGGAAGCTCTTTTCTAAAGGATAAACTACAAGACGAAGTAAAATAATCTCAGAAGAAATGTGAGGGAGGAAGTTTCTTTGCATATATAAACTGAAGTCCAGACAGTTTCAGGATGGTTTTTTTTTTTTTCTTTTTAATTTATTAAAGAGAAGGACTCTAATCCATCTGCTGAGTTTTCTTCAAGCTCCACTGTCCTTTCTGACCTTTACCTTCCAACTGCTCTTTCCCACTTTGGCACTTGGATTCCAGAATGTTCTGAGGCTAGATTTGTGAATGTGCGTCCATTCTTTGTTTCTTTGGAAACTACAAAGATTTTACTTTATGGTTTGATCCTAGTTTTATGTTTCTCTTTTTATATCTTATTATTATCACTGTCTATTGGATAGATATAATGTATTAAGAGTGTGAATAGGTGGTGATATCCCATTTGGAAATCCAGCATAGCTATTAAATAGTTTTCAAATTCCTCTTTGCCTAAAATATTGGCTTATGATGTAGATTCATATATTCACTTAAGTTACTTTAAGATGTATGAAAATACCCATGGGAAGCCTCGGTGTCTCAGTCGGTTAAGCGGCTGCCTTTAGCTAGGGTTATGATCCCAGCGTCCTGGGATTGAGTCCCACATCAGGCTCCTTGCTCAGTGGGGAGCCTTCTTCTCCCTCTGCCTCTGCCTGGTACTCTGCCTGCCTGTGCACTCTCTCTCTCTCTCTCTCTCTGACAAATAAAATCTTAAAAAAAAAAGATGTATGAAAATACCCAAAATTGAAATTGTACACTTATAAATTGAACACCACAGAAACTACTTATTAACTATTTAGAAAACATTATTTCACCTTGGAAAATAAACACTAAAATTTAATTTTTCTAGTAAAATTATGTTTCCAAAAAATTTGGTCTTGAGTCTTAGTTTATCAGAATAAAAGCTAATAGTTCTCAGCGAGAGATTTTACCCCACCTCCCTCCCACCAGAGACGTTTGACAACCTCTGGAGACAATTTTGATTTTTGTAACTGGGGTGGGGACTATTCCTGGCATCCAGTGAGTAGAAAACAAAGATACCGCTAACATCTTAATCCACCGGCCAACACCACAGAACAAAAAACTAGTCTGGTCCAGAATGTTAAAATTGAGAAAACCTTATTTAAACTGTTAAGACGGTATTAAAAATTGTAGAATCAAAAATTGTGCAAAGTCGCAATTTATAATGTAATTTCATTTAATATTGTTTAAGCCTCACTCCCCCACTTCCCCCCGGGCAAATCTGGTTTGTATGGATTCATGAATCTTTTGCACTGGTCACCTTAAGAGCAGATAAATAAGAAAGACAAGATTTACTCCCTGGCTGCAGCACTGAATGATACCAACTAACCTATATGTAAATCGTGCCTGTGACTTTGTCTTGTGCTAGTCCCTGACCTAACTGGCCTAGAATAGCACTTTATTTAGAAACATTGTCAATGCATTGAAATAATTCCCTTGTTTTATAATCCTTTGTCTCTACTAAGTTCAGATTACTGTGGGTCAGCGTGTACTAAACATTATAGAATATCAAAACCAAAGGGAAATACTGCCACCCACACATGCCAGAATGGCTATGAAGACAGGAGATAACAAATGGTGGTGAGAGTGTGGATGCCTGGGAGTCCTTGGCTGTGTTGGTGGGCATATAAACTGGTTTAGCTGCTGTGGAAAACAATAGGGAGGTTTCTCAAAAAATTGAAAGTAGAATGAACATATGAAAAGCAGCCCCACTTCTATGCATATCTACAAAGGAAGTGAAATCATATTCTCAAAGAGATATTAGCATTCCTGTGTTTATTACAGCATTGACCATAGCCAAGACAAGAAACAACTTAAGTGTCCATCAGTAGATGAATGGATAAAGAAGAAGCCATATGTATATATACAATGTAGTATTTGTCATCCATTAAAAAAAGAAGGAAATCCTGTCATTTCCAACAACGTGCATAGACCTTCAGGGCATTATGCTAAGTGAAATAAAAGGTAGAAAAAGAAAAATAATCTCTGATATTGCTTACCTGTGGAATCTAGAAACATTGAACTCAAAGGAGCAGTAGATTGATAGTTATCAGGGGCAGGGAGATAAAGCAGATGTGGGGATTTTGGTCAAAGGGTACAAGCTTTCAGTTACAGGATGAATAAGTGCTGGAGATCTATTCCATAGCATGGCACTAAGTAATAACGAATTGTATACTTGGAAGTTGTTATGCGAGTAGAATTTTAAGGTTCTCATCATGACAGTTATAATCCCAAATGGAAATTATGTGAGCAGAAAGAGGTGTTAACTAACATTTTGGTAACATTGTGCAATGTATACCTGTATGAAATCATCACATTGTACATCTTAAATTTATTCAATGTTTCATGTCAATTATATCTCAATAAAGGATGGAAGAGAAACATAGTAGAACATACGCACCCTGGCTGTGCCCACTCCTTGCTTATCCCTTTCCTGCCTTTCATCTTCTACAAACTTAGATTCCAAAAACCTAGGACCAGTTTAAGTGTTCCCCAATGAGTTCACTCTAAAAGCATTGGAATGCTGTGTAGGTGCTACTGAGAATGTCACAGAGGAAATGAGGCAGAAATACATATATGAACCTAAATATTGTGTGAGACAGTTTAGCTTTCCCTAAGTCCTTTTTTGCCTCTGCCATTCCCAGGCATTTCCTTCTCCTTGTGCCATTTCTACACTCTGTCCAGCAACCTGGCCTTTTGCCATTCTTTCCAGAATACCTTTCCTACTGCCTTCTTTGTTACCTATCTCTGACCCAGTTCTTGTCTTTCAAATGCGTAACCACACAGAATTCCCTTTTTCTTTCTTCATTTTGATTTTGAAAATGCATTGGCTTTGGTCTTTTGTGTGTGTGTGCATACTTAAATTTCATGCCCTGTAATTGAAGAATATCTGTGTCCATTCTAAGAAATTACCAGCCTTTAAAAAGAAAACCCTGAATATGGTATATTCGGTTTAGTTTTTTTCAAAATAGAAGTGGAACAAATTGAAGGAAAAAAGCGTCCCAGATGTTTGGAGAGAGCCTGTGTAATCATATTAGCTATAAAAGAGAAATTAGCAGCAGATATTGTGAAATAAGGAAGCTTGTATTTCCTTTGTCAATACATCCTGAAAGAAATTCTTTTCCAGGTAGCATGTTGCTCCAAAGAAGAGCTTCAGAAATCATGCTTAAACATTAAGACTAATTACCAAAAGCAGCATAGCCACATATTCCCTCTACGTTTTTTAACAGTAGGGTGGATAATTTACAAAAAACACACACCTGACATCCAGACGCAAAGCATACCTGTAAATGCACACCTAGGCAGACACAAGCACATAGAGGTATTCATGCCCCATAAAAGCATCTCCTTTGAACCCTACTGTATTTTTTCAGTTCACTATGTTTTCTTTCTCTATCATCCCCACTTATTTTTGAACAGTTTCTACAATTCTTCGCATTTTTCTCTTATAGACCGGCTGACAAGATTCACTGTGCTGTCCTGTTCCTGGCTTCATTCTGTTCCTGGGTCTGCCAGGTTATCTGTGGCAACACTATTAATCTAACAACCACAGAGCCTTTTCACTGTGTGATGCATCTTCCCTTGGGCAGAACCATGAGGGAAGCCTGAGCTATCACTTGTGTGTGATATTTGTCCATTTTAGTTCTGCTACCTCAAAAAATAGATTTAAATCGAGGTTATTTTTGCTTTGTGTTTAAATATTTATTTACTTTTATCCAAGTATACAAGTATCTTTTTAAGAAAACTGTTATTGCTAGCAGCAATGGCATACGTAAAACTCTAGCCATCTGTTACTCCTTTAACTGAAATATCCCAAGATTTTTTTTTTAAAGATTTTTTATTTATTTGACAGAGAGAGAGATCACAAGCAAGCAGAGAGGCAGGCAGAGAGAGAGGAGGAAGCAGGCTCCCTGCTGAGCAGAGAGCCCGATGCGGGACTCGATCCCAGGACTCCGAGATCATGACCTGAGCCGAAGGCAGCGGCTTAACCCACTGAGCCACCCAGGCGCCCCCTGAAATATCCCAAGATTAAAGACGCTGCAGGAATTTACAGGAGTAGAGGAAAGAACCTGCTGCAAACCCAATGAGTTGTGTGAGCATTTACCTAAGGACAGCAGTCATTTCTGTGCAGATGCTAGGACACTGGTGAGGAAGAGAACATTTGCCAGATCCTGAAAGTGAAATCAAATTGAAGCAGCTTTTCAAGAAATATGGATATTTACATTGGACCTCGCGTGACTTTTCACTCTTTCATGTATGAGCTGTGTGTCTGTATGTGGCTTTGTTCATGGAGTTCTTTCCATTTGCTGTACGTCATTGTAAATTGACCCCATTCATTTCGTAAAATTTCATATAAATATATTGCTGGAAATTTCGTCTTCTCTCCCAAAGCAGGTGTCTATCATTTATCTTACCAACTGTTTTTAAGCAACGGGCTCCTGCCAAGACTCTATAAATACACGAACAGAAACTTACTGTCGTGGGGCACCAGGCTGGGGAGTGCTCTCCTGACCTTCTGTACTTTGGAGGTGCTGCCGTTACACAATGGGGTAGTACCAGCTTCTGGTTTCATCAAAACATTTTAAAGGAAAAAAAAAGGTATCATTTATGAGGTAGATATGAAAATCTGGCCATCCACTAATGGTCCAAACCATAAAATAATGTTTGTGTTCCACCAAGGAACTCGTGATTAGGCAAATTTCCAAAGCGACATTTGTTATTCATCTTGTCACTTAATTCCAAGCCACATTATTATTTCTCAAATGAGTGATGATGAAAAAGCAACCAAATGTCTTTTTTCATTCTATTCATTAATAGTTGAATTCTACTCAAGCTGATTTGAATTAGTTTCTTCCCCAAATTGAGTTTGGTTGAAATATCTAGGATTGATATTGTTGAACATATATAGTATTTGTTTGATCACCACACTTTTGAAATTTTCTCTGGCAGACATGGGTGTTGGTGTCCTGAAATTCTTAGCATAAGTAATTTCAACTGTCTTAGGAAATGTCTGTCAGTTTATGGGGCAGACATTATTTCCACATGTGTCTTAGAAAGGCTGTGATCCCTGTGACTGAGGTATCATATCTCTAGCATATGAACCTGTTCTGATTTTAAAGGAGAGGAGCATTTTTATGACTTTATTTTTATAGACATGTTTAATTATAGATGCATGGAGTTCCTACAGCACACTTTTTCATAGAGAATAGTAGGAAGTTTTTAGTCTGCCTTCAACTTCCTAAGAAATTACCAATATCACAATTACAGCATAATCACCCGCAATTATCACAAGTACTCCTTTAAATACTATTTGTAGAATTAAAATTGTTTTTATGAGCAATACATAACATTAATATCTCATTTTAGAAATCTGTATTGAATAAAGCCCCTTTGCCAATATTAGGTTTCACTCATATGAATTCTCTTCTGAAGAAATCAGTATTTAAATTAAATTTATTCTTCCTGCATTTACAGTTATAGGAGAAAACTCATCAAAATGAGCCACCCCTAATGACAGTCATTTAAGTAAAAATAAGACCAAGTGCTGATTTCTGCTTTCTCTTTGTAATGTCTATTACTGGCTTTATATCCTGAATTCTCTTTTGGTAATAAATAGTGTTGATGGTTAAGAAATGTTCTTCAGTTAAAATATGACCTGTGAGCCATACAAAGCACATATATTTTGTTTCTTTTACTGAAGAGATTTTGATTGAAAAATAGCCTAAAAAAAACAGGCCTGCCATTCATGTTTGTAAGACCTGCTACAATAATAGAAATGTGGGCCCACATTTAAAAGTTTAAAGATTTAGCAAACAGATTACAAAATAAAAAGTGTCACACCCTTCTCCCTCAACAAAAATACCTTTATGTTGAGAAAACGAAAAAAATATGTGCAAAGCCATAGATATTTTATGACTTCAACTTAGCAAATATGAGATAACTCTATTTAAATATTATTTCACATGGTAATGTTCCACCCATATTTATAGTAAAATATTAACATGTAAACTTCATACATTATAGTATATGATATACATGTTATATGATAGATATATTTTAATGTAAATTTATTTTTCTTGATTGGAGATCACCATTCACTATGCAGAGACCTAATTGCTTCTGTCATGCACTCCATCTTCTCCGTCAGCTGTACCTGCTCCCCAGATTCAGAGTCCTCTGAATCAGCTTCTCTAGAGAAAACTTTGTTGCAGAATTCTTTTAAACTTCAAGAGGGGTTATAATGTTCCAGATTTATGACTATAAAAATCCTCGCTCTTGAACTCTGTTCTAGAAGCTTTTCTCCAGAAGTACCTATTGCCTGTAATTACTGAGCAATTTCAAAGTTCTTAATATATGCACAGAGCAGTTTTCTTAGATTTTGTAAGAAATAGACTTGTATTAACATCAAGTAATCTGCAATTTGTTTTGATTTTGCTTTTCATCCGTGAGATATTTAGAAGAGTCCTGATTTCCAGCTGGTTAATTTTCAAGTAGTTATACATGGAAGCAAAGGCTAGGGGTGGGGTGAGTGTGAAAGTAGTGGGAGACACTGAGGTCTCTGTTGTCCAGCTCTTGTCAGATGGAAGTCAGAGCAGGATCCGTTCTATTCAACCCATGTATATGTTGGAAATTTTGCTCATCAGAGCTCCATGTTGCCTAGCATGATCTGGTGGTCTTCCAGAAGACTTAAATGCAGGAGATAGACAAATACTTTAATTTTCTGTGCATATAAGTTGTCTCCTTGCACCCACAGTCTGGAAACTTGCATGCAATGAGAGTCTGTGGTCTTGGCCTCAACAGCATCGTGTGCTCAGATTGCTCTAGAAAGTGTCGGGGCGCCTGGGTGGCTCAGTGGTTTAAGCCTCTGCCTTTGGCTCAGGTCATGATCTCAGGGTCCGGGGTCAAGGCCCACATCGGACTCTGCTCAACAGGGAGCCTGCGTCCCCCTCTGTCTCTGCCTGCCTCTCTGCCTACTTGTGATCTCTCTCTCTCTCTCTGTGTCAAATAAATAAATAAATAAATAATCTTAAAGTGTCATTTGAAGTACATAGATGTCTAATTGAAGAACACATTCTAGTTGAGTTGCATGTTAGTAGAAATTTTGTTGTAAGAAAAGTCTGATAGACAAAAACAAAAAAAGCATTGAAAATTCCTTGAGAGAGTACTGTATTAGAGATATAAAGATTTTTTTGTTTAGATTTTAGATTTAAAGACTTCATTTATTTATTTGAGAGAGAGCAAGAGAGAGCACAAGAGTGGGGAGAGCAGAAGGGGGAAAGGGAAAAGCAGGGATCCCAGTGTGGGGCTTGATCCCAGGACTACAGGATCATGACCTGAGCCAAAGGCAGACACTTAACCAACTGAGCCATCCAGGTGCCACAGATATAAAGACTTTTAATAACTCCAACAAAGCCTGTTATTTCTCTACCATGGGGACAGATTGGTGTTTTTGTTTGGTCAAAAATATGTTGGAATAATGTGGCTTCTATATGGGGACATATCATATAATATATATACTTTTATAAGACTGAAATTAGATTAAACCATTACATTAAACACAATAAGATGTTATTACTGAGATGCACAGTAGGATGAAGACTCATTTGAGAAACAGTAGTTTTCTGCCTCCTGTCTCATGCCTTAGCTTATGTAACTAGGGAGAAATCGTTTTAACTATTAAAATTGATATGTTTTATCTTACTCATTTCTTTCTGAAACAGACAGAGTTGAATTAGTACAAGTAAAATGTATGTTCAGCTTCATGCAATTTTTGCTTCCCATGCTTCCAAGAAGGAGATTTTTAAAAATTCTGTAGACTTACAATAGAAGAAACACTAGAGTTGTGGTGTATCATAATGAGACATGCTGGATATTCATGTTTTGGAAAAAAGAAAATATTTTGTTATTCCTGATATTTTGGGAAAACCTGAATGAGATTTGTGGTCATTTATTGCCATTTTCTTCTTAAAAAGAAAATGAGTACATAAAAAATAGTTTTAATTTTTATTATAATTAACAGAATGCCATGAGATTTGCTTTAATCTTAGTAATTTATTTACACTTCAGTTAATTTATCTAAGTGGATTTGCTTTTTGCCTTTGGATCCTGTCCATAGAGCTTATGCTTAACATTTTAAGAAAACAGTTACTGCCAAACTCAAGCAAGACAAAGTTGTGACTCATATTACTACCAGATGTGGAGTACCAAAAATATCTTTTATATATGAGTGTGTATGCATATCTGTGATTTTAAAATTAAAAACCATAATTTAAACTCTTTTTCCAACTTCACCATTCACTGTTCTCATAGTTATAATTTTCTGGAAGGGACTGAACCTTAATTGTAGAGTACCAGTGTAATCCTTGCTAAATGTGTGTTTTCTAAATGCATTTATGCATTAAATGGATTTACTGGTATTCTATCACATGAGTTGCAGGGATAACTCCTGATTGAATATTAATGCTGAGAGTGAAGATGCAGAGCTCTTCTATGTAATGAAATCCAGAATAAAACACAACTGGCAGAATAAGCAGGGTAAAATCATGTGCTTTGGAAAAAATAAGTATCAACAACTATAAAACAGTAATTAAAAGTTGAGGCAGAAAGCAGCAAGCATCCTTAACTCTCTGACTATAAACAGAAATAGGAATCATCATTGCTCTCAATACCAAATCCAGAATAAATACAAATTATAAACCCTTGGTGATTCTGAAAACCTAATTATATAGTAAATATAATTTGATTATTTTATCTTTATATTATTATTTTATTTATTTATTTATGCTGAAAGGAATCTCAATCTCCCAATCTCCTATTTTATATGTGGAAAAATTGTAAGCCAGCAAGATTGACTTTTCTGAGGTCACAGAACCAGTTAGTGACAGACCAAAGTTTAAAATCCAGGTAACTTTATTTTTTTTTAATAAAACAAAATTATTTATTTAGGCTGTCAGAATTGCAATTCAACTCAGTTCAATTCAAGGAGCACAGATTTGGGCAACAATCTAAACTGCATTCCCCAGGGGCGCCTGGGTGGCTCAGTGGGTTAAGCCGCTGCCTTTGGCTCAGGTCATGATCCCAGGTCCTGGGTTCAAGCCCCACATCTGGCTTTCTGCTCAGCAGGGAGCCTGCTTCCTCCTCTCTCTCTGCCTGCCTCTCTGCCTACTTGTGATTTCTCTCTGTCAAATAAATAAATAAAATCTTTAAAAAAAAAAAAAAGAAAAAAAAATAAACTGCATTCCCCTAGGGACGAAAGTGACTTTTTTAACTTTATCAGTTTTAGTTTAATATTTAGCAATTATATCGAGATATACATTAGAAATAATATAAATGTATGCATATTTTTAAATTTTTTTGACTGTCGGTGACACACAATGTTACATTAGTTTTAGTTGTATGACATAGTGATTGAACTTTTCTCTGTTTTGCTGTGTTCATCACAGGTGTCGCTACCATCTGTCACAATACAATGCTATTACAGTACCATTCCCTATATTCCCTGTGTTGTCCCTTTTATTCCCATTACTTAACTTATTTCATAGGAAGCCTCTATCTCCCCCTTTCTTTATACATTTTGCCCATCCCCAGAGACCCCTCCCTTCTGGCAACCATCAATTTGTTCTCTGTATTTATGAATCTGATTCTGCTTTTTGTTTATTTATTCATTTTGTATTTTTTAGATTCCACATGTGGGTGAACCATAGTATTTGATTTTCTCTGCCTGACTTAATTTCACTTAGTGTTGTACCCTCTAGGGACATCCATGTTGCTGTAGACAGCAAGATTTTAACCTTTTTTTGAGGCTGCTTAATATTAATATTAATTTATAATTAACAAATTTAATAAATAAATAATAAAATTAATTTATTAATAACATATATGCTTGCCACACCTTTCTTCCTTATCCATTCATCTATTGATGGACACTTGGGTTGCTACTATATCTTAGCTATTATAGGTAACATGCTGCAGTAAACATAATTTTTAAATTAGTGTTTTTATTTTCTTTGGGTAAATAGCCAGTAGTGGGATTATTGGATCATATTAAAACCCAGGCATCTTAACTCCTGTCTTACGGTCTTTCAGCTCTTCCAAGCAAGGAATGCTACAAAAGATTGGCTAAATACTGATTTAGGGTAATATAGGTTTAAGGACAGAATTTTGTTAATAGATGTGATTGTGTGTTCTTAGGATTTGCCACTTAGTAACTTTGTGACCATGATCTTTCTTAGATTCTATTTTATATCCTATAATGTGGAGAGAAATATTTATTTTACAGAGAAGGGATTTTGTGAGGAATAAAAACCAATTTATTTAAATGCCTAGTACAGTGATTGGCACATGGTAAGTGGTGCATAAACATGATTTGTTATTGCTTATGGTTTTTCTTATCAGGGCTTAATAAAAATTACAGAACAGGCCTTTAAAAATAGCTCATTTCAATGGTAGGACTTAAGACTTTAAGATTCTCTGTGTTTTTTTACTCTCCTTGGCAGTTCCTATTGATCTGTGTCATTCAAAATGTCTGTTCATAAAAAGGCAGAATTACATAAACAATTCATAATCTTTTTGGTCAAACACTTTGAATTAGTTATTAGACTTAAAAACTACCTTTATAATAATATGATTTATATTTTTCCAACATAAATGGAAGAGAATTGTACATGATTAGTGAATTTGGCTGTGATATCTGCCTTTCTATTCATGGGCTGCACTCTGTCTTAAAGGTTTAGTGGGTCTGTTTTATTCGTACTGATTGATGGTATTCTGGGCCACATGTTGGAGTCAACTCAACAAAGGTTCTGGCTGGATTATTCGTTTCAGGCTCCATTCATTTCTTTTTACTCAATTTAACACTTTGCCAGATTTGTCCAAATAAATGAGTTCATAATGCTTATTCTGGCATTCGGAGTTTGCCATTCCTTCTTAATGCTTCTAATACACTTTACAACTTATTTCTCAAACATGTAACTTCCACTCCCAACAGGCTCTTTTATCACTGTTGCCAAATACAATAGGTTCTTTTCTTTTTATTTCTTTTCTTTTTATTAATGGTTTTCATCCTGCCTAGAATTCACCTTAACCAAGATTTCCTTAGTGTATATTGTCCGGTGTTTGGTTCTGTATTGGTTATACTGGTATCGCAGTGCATTAATGCTTTTCCTGTTTTCTGACTTCCACAAATATGTGAGCTCTGTGAGTGACACAACAGGACACCGTACAGAATGGGTCCGCAACCAGTGTTGTGCAATTGATTTACTGGAAAATAGATCGTAACTTTCAGTACAAAATGTAGAAACCGTTGCAGAGTTACGAGTGTAGGATGTGAGAACATGTGCTTGTCTGAGTGTAACAGAACTTCTTTTCTAAATGAATCCTCAAGGTCTCATACATACTTATTTCCAGATCTCAGGAATCATTTGACAATAATTTTGAGTCGATTTGAAATGGATTTCAGGTTTCAGGTCTGCACATTTCTTCTACCACTTCCATAAATCCTCAGTGCTTTCTTTCACCCCATAAAGAGATGCATCATATAATTTTGGGGATTTGAGAGTAGACGTGTCTGCAGTTTAATACTCAGCAAGTGTTAAAAACTGACCTTGAGCCTTGTGGGTGATGTTGTTGAAAGATGGAATGTGTACCTTTTTTCTGTACCAACTCTGAAACAAGTGCCTTGATGTTTCCCCAGGGTGTCTTGAACTTAACATCTGCTGTGAAAGATGGGGCTTTGGAAGTGCAGTCTGGCTTCTTCTAACCCATCTTAAGAGGCCCTAAAGGCCGACCTCAAAGAGTCATCCAAGTGTTAGTGTTGAACTTAGGTATGTATCAGCCCCGAAGTCGGAGATGAAATCTAGCTAAGCAGTTCCTGAAGAACGCTCTGGATTTTTCTTCTGCCATGTGGGCTCTTCTGCCATGTTTTTTGTTTTATTTCCTCTCAAATATTATTAGCAGGAAGATAGGATAGATTTGTCCCAGTAAAGTTTTTTTTTTTAAAGATTTTATTTATTTATTTGACAGAGAGAGATCACAGGTAGGCAGAGAGGCAGGCAGAGAGAGAGGGGGAAGCAGGCTCCCTGCTGAGCAGAGAGCCTGATGTGGGGCTCGATCCCAGGACCCTGAGACCACAACCTGGGCTGAAGGCAGAGGCTTAACCCACTGAGCCACCCAGGAACCCGGTTCCAGTAAAGTTTATTTAAAATGTAGAAAATTAAAAAAAATAAAATGTAGAAAATAAATTTTGAATTTTATAATTTTTAGACATCTCCAGTATGATTTTGTAAGTCAAGAAATGAAATTTGCTGAGGAGTTTGGATATAATTTCCTAGACTGACATGATATATCAAACTTGGGGGAGATGCTTGATAAAATATTAAAGTAGATTGGAACAGAAAATACGGAAGTATATTTCTCTCTCATGCCCATTTCACATACACTGGAGTGATATGCCATTCACATTTTTGTATTCATTGAAGTTTTACATGTTTTACGTGGAAGAGAAAGTATTTATAAAAGGGGTAGATGAAAAGAAAGTTATTTCCCCATCCCTTTTGCTGTAAAACATCCCTGTTAGAAAACTAGACTGATATGTTTATTAATTTGATGACAAGAAAATAATATTTTAAAGATAAGGAAGTTCACATATTGGGCTAGAAGTTAAATTCATTTTATTTAACTTCTAATCCTACATATTAAAATTTACTTTATATCAAGAACCACTTATTACCTATTTACATTAAAAATAAATTCTTTTGTTCAAATATAACGTTCAGAAAAAAACACAAATCATATCTATATCTAAATATCTGTATGTATATATATGGCTAAGCGGATTTTCCTAAAGGGATCTCGCATGACCACTACCCAGATTGAAAACCAGAACATGACAAGCACACCAGAAAATCATCCCTGGCACCTTTTCCAGGTAATACCTCTCCATCCTCCTCAGGTTAACCACTCTCCTGATTTTAAATACCATATATGAGTTTAGACTCTTTTTGAACTAAATATAATCATGCATTACATATTCTTTCATGCCTTTTTTGACTTCAAATTCTATTAGATTCAGCTGTGTAAGTCTTCTGACAGTGGTTTTGTTTTTTTCATCAGCTGCATAGTAATTCGTTGAATAGCTTGTATTACACAATTTATCTCTTACTGTTGATAGATATTTGGATTGTGTCCAGTTCTCAGCTATTAGAAATAATGCTATTAAAGCTTTTTGTACATGTCTTTTGACGTGAGTACACATACACTTCTGTGGGCTGTATGGGTATAATTACTGGTTCACATACTATTCTTATGTTTAGCCTACCAGGGACTGCCAAGTTACTGGAAATCTTTAGGGCTTTAATGAATAAAATTCTCTTATATTTGGGTTTAAATCTGTCATCTTACAGGTTTCCCCAGTATTCCTTAATGCTCTGTGTTCTTTTCCTTACCTCTTTGTCAGTATGGGGTTTGAGTTCTTGGTGTTAATTACTGTATTTTTGCCCTTAATTAACTTTTTTAAGTAAAAGCTCTTTTACTCATCTGTAGTGATTACCCAGGAGATTATAACATGAATTCTTGGTTTAATAGATATAACTTAGTACTTTTACCACTTCTTGTCCAATATACCCTTCTGTCTTCTTTTAACACACTATCTTTTGCTGCTGTTGCATGCAGTCGTTGACGTGAATTATAATAATTCTACATTTTAAACTGCCCACAGCGGTATCACCATCACCATCATCATGGTTTTAGACAAGGATGTGTTTTGTGTTCCTGTTCATTACTTACTGCAATTTTTAAATTTTATCTGAAATTGTTTTCTTGCTGCCTAAAGATTTCCTTTAATTATTTCTTGTATTAATCTGTTAGTGACATAGTCTAAATTTTTTTTACTTAAAAACATCTTTGTTTCACCATCTGATTTGGATGAATACTATTGAATTCTCGGTTGATTCTCTTTCAACATTTAAAAAATGTCATTTAATTGATTTCTGGCTTCCATTGTTTCTGTTGAAAAGAACTATCATTCCTGTTGTCCCTTCTTTGACAGCAAGATTAAGTTTTTTCTGCTTGTTTTTAAGATTCTCTCTTGGTATTTGATTTTCAAAGGTTTTATTTACTGTGTTGTGCCTCCGTGTGCTTTTGTTTACATTTATCCTGCTTTGTTTCTAAAGAGTTTTGTGTCTTTAGTTTACATTTTTAAATTATTTTAAATAAGATCTAATCAGTATTTCTCCCCCTCTCCACAGGTCTCCAATTAAATGTTTTTATTATCCTGTGTCTCTTAGCTGTATTACATATTTCCCCTTTTTTATTGCTGTCCATGAATCAATCTGAATATTTTTTTAAAGATTTTTTTAAAATTTATTTTTAATTTATTTGACAGAGAGAGAGACATCACAAGTACGCAGAGAGGCAGGCAGAGGGGGAGAGGGAACCAGGCTCCCCGCTGAGCAGAGAGCCATCCCAGGACCCCTGAGATCATGACCCAAGCTGAAGGCAGAGGCTTAACCCACTGAGCCACCCAGGTGCCCCTAATCTGAATATTTTTTATTTACCTATCTTCCCTGTCACTTCCTCTTTTCTACTCTGCCTTAATCTCCTATTAAGCACATGTTAATTTTAGATATAATATACATTAGTTTTTTTAATATCCATGCAATATTTTAAAATAGACTCAGTTCTTGGGTTAAATT